>NC_051182.1:77425008-77725008 GCF_013339695.2 Rhipicephalus sanguineus | reverse complement strand
TTTCAAATCATTAGTCCCACCGCATAAAAATTTGATCAAGTTGATTTCGGTTCCAGGCATAAAGCGCTAATTATGAATGAAATGGCAGATACGCTAGCAAAGACATCTTTGCATGGCCCGGTTATTCAGGTATTACCGTCATCAACACTCATCGTAGGTGCGAGATTAGGGAGGAAACAGTTGTTAGATGAATTTTATGCACCGTCAATAACGAACACATTAGAATTGCAGCATTTGAATTATTATTCTAATAGTAAAATATGTCAAACAAGAGGAATTGAAGTCGCAATCACTAGACTACGCTGTCAGACTCCATACCTAAATTTTTATTTACACAGAGCTGGTCTGGCAGCTTCCTCTAATTGTTCTTTTTGCGAGTACATGAGTCAACAGAACATTATCTGATTCACTGTAACAGATACTCTTCCTTGCGCAAAAATGACTTTAGGTACCGTATTCCGACTCCTTAGATGGGAGTTAAGTGCACCAAATGTACTTTCATTCGGGGCTTTGTCCCTTGGATACAGTGACGGGAAGATTGCCGATGCCCTGCAGGAGTTTATTAAATGTTCACAGAGATTTAGGCTATAGAATCAATCTTTCCTCTTGTTTTTCTACTTTTCAAAATTTCTTTATCCTTTTTCATTGAATATCTCCGCTTCATTGTTTATATTTTTTTCTATTTCTATTCTAAATTTTTTTTTTTTATTTTACTTCTTTCCTCTTAAATAGAAAAAATCTACGCTTTACTTTAACAATTACATTTTAAAAACTATCCGGTTCTTGGCCAATCCCCCAGCGTTGGTGTGTGCCAAAGTTATAGGATCTACTCTACTCTACTCTTCTCTAAGCCATTCAATGTTACGCGCTTAGACGTTCGCTTCCTTGCGCCACGGTTGGGGCGCCCACCGAGAGCCGAAGCTCAAGTGTCTTCTAAGTTTTTTGCGTGCCAAAAGAGATATTCTAGTCAAAAAAGTTTTTCCTGAAACTGTATTGTAAGTCGAACATGAATGATACCACGACATAACACGTTTCATCTGCTCAATACTGTTGCTACTATCACACCCAGCTGTTTTACTCATTAAGGGTGGCCGCTATCGCCGAGCTGTCTCTGGTACCCCAGTTATCGGGCTACATTTTGCATGAAACAGATTTTGTGCGTCAGTACCACCCACTATGGTTGGTCAGTGAATGTGCGATTGCGCGGCATTGCTTTTCACGGTGCAGCTGTTATAAGCTGGTTTCCAGCGGATCGCTGCGTGCGTACATCATTCACCCACCTACACCGAGTGGAATGATCCCAAGTTCTTATAGTGAAGCTATCTCTGCGGGCACAGTGCCGGTGTCGTCTGCGTTCTCCGTCCATGGCGTTCAATAAAACTCAAGTTATCGACCGCGGAGAGGAGGTGTGAGTGAAGGGAGGACAGAATAGCGCCATAAATTAAACAAAGTTAGGTTTTGTTGGCGACACGGTGTTTGAACCCGGGCCCTCGCGGTAAGAATACATGTGTTATAACAATGCGCTCTACACCCGCGCTTGTACAAAATTAATTTATCGGTAACACATGAATCCCAGAGGGGAGTGACCACGCGGACCCCGTGCCCTATCGCACTGATTGAAGCGCTAGCCTACAGGGATCGTTCTCGCTTAGTCAGCACGTTCGCTAAGCGGCCGTGGTGCGCCCGAAACGCCGCGCTAGCGACGAGACGACGGCGACGACGCTGCCGGTCGTTACGCTGGTGCCTACGCGAGCTTACGAGGAGAGACGCTTATCACAAGCCAATGAGGTTTTACATTAAATATTTAGTGAAAACTCTGCCGAAACCTCGGAGGAAAAAATACTGCCTGAAGTAAGCGGCGGCACCTATGCTATGCGACGGCTTTCACGGCGTGGAACTGTCCAGACTTTATTTATTTATTTATTTATTTATTTATTTATTTATTTATTTGCAGATATTTAATAGACCTTCAAGATGACATGGGGTAAGAGCGGAAATACGCTTATATGATCGTAGACAAGTAACATTAAAAGCACAAAATTTATGAATACAAAATGATTAGTCATACAGCCTCATAATACGCAACAATAATGCTATATTTTACACACCATACGAAGATATGTGCATGCGGTATGGTATGCTCGAATATCCCTTTGCTTCACCCGCCGCTGTGGTGTAGTGGTTATGACACTCGACTGCTGACCTAAAGTTCGCGGGATCGAATCACGGCCGCGGCGGCCGCAATTTCGGTGCAGGCGAAAATGCTAGAGGCCTATGTGCTTAGATTTAGGTGCACGTTATAGAACCCCCGGTGGTCGAAGTTTGCGGAGCCCTCCACTACGGCGTCCCTCATAATTATATCGTGGTTTCGGGGCGTTAACCACAAACAATTATTAAATCTTACTGATTGGGCCAATATTAATATGTTCTTAATAGTTCTCTAATTTAGAATGCGATGAATATATGTATATTGCCGCTTTCAATGTTCCAGTGCGTTTCAGTCGACGCTCCGTGTATGTTTCTTATTTCAGGCATTGCAATACATACAGTGTGCCTAAGTTAATTTTAGTCGGACTTTAAAAATATGCTGACGCACATTATGACGGTTCGATAAAAGGCATGTTACTGACCACTTATTTGTTTAGAATACTACTAGCCGTGATGTAGGGGCATTGACATCAGTACGTACGAAAATAGCGATGCATTAAGGCAAACAAATATTTAAGATGATACATGATAAATAATCCATGAATGGAAGTACAAAACAAGAAAATACAAAGCAAAAATTTGGGAACATCAAAAGTGCTTCCCATGCTAGTTTTCAAGGAATGCCTGAAATTGATCCACGCCGTACATTAATCGACGTAGGTCGTAGGTCGTTCCACTTGACTTTCGTGGAAGGAAATAAAAGAGCACTCGAAATCATTTTTTTTATATGGAAGCAAGATAAAAATGATTTATTTTTAAGCCCGCGTGGCGCCGAATACGCAAGACCTCGACGTCCTTGCGTGGGAGGCCTAGGCCGCGCCACTCAAACTGCTGGTTCTCAATAAAGTTTATTCCTTCCCTTATGTCGTAACCTGAAGAAAGCGCAACGCATTCACGACCGTTGCTTTTTAATCTGCCTTTCGCAGCTTTAAGCAGGAAACGTAGCCGTGCAATTTTATTTCTACCTGACAATGGCCGTAAATCTTATCTCGTCCAGTAAGTGGAGTAATCCGAAGGTCAGAACATTCCTTAAAAATTGAAGCATCCTAACTGACCCAACGTGGCAAAGGCTGGTCAAACATCGGACCTGGTGACCTCAAATTGATCTTTAATGACTTTGCTCTACGGTTCTTTTGCCACCACCTGCCGGCACGAAAACCCGTTATTCCTATCTAAAATCACGGAAGAATTCTTGCAACACACGTAACATGCAGCCGCAATATTTTGTGATTGAGGCGCGCACAATTCACGAAGGGGCCGTTTGAACGTATTGCGCAAGTGGAGTCCTGGGCAAGGCTCAGTATCCTGAATGGTACACATAAGTTTGCATTTCTTTCCTGTCTGCTTGCTCTTTTTATCTATCTATCTATCTATCTATCTATCTATCTATCTATCTATCTATCTATCTATCTATCTATCTATCTATCTATCTATCTATCTATCTATCTATCTATCTATCTATCTATCTATCTATCTATCTATCTATCTATCTATCTATCTATCTATCTATCTATCTATCTATCTGGCGTCGCACATACCCGCTAAGATTTAATAACGACAACGCCAGGAGCAACGATCCGCCACGGTGGTCTAGTGGTTAAGGTGCTCGACTGCTGACCCGCAGGTAGCGGGATCGAACCGCGGTTGCGGTGGCCGTTTTTTCGATGGAGGCGAAAGTGCTAGAGATCCGTATGCTTACATTTTGGTGCGCGTTAAAGAACCCCACGTGCTCAAAATTTCCGGAGACCTCCACCGCAGCGACTCTCATAATCATATCGTGGTTTTGGGAAGTTAAGCCCCAACAAATATCATTACAGGAACAACGCAGGTTTGACCTCGGCTTTAACAAGTCCGTTGTGAAAAACTTCGCAGAGTGCATTCTTATGAGATGAGACCACCAAAGCCTTTTGTCCGGCTAGGGTGTTGTTAACGAGAGGTGCAGCAAAGTGATGTTTCTGATTTGTGGGGAAGGCCAAGTGATAGGGCTGACAAGGGTGCGTTCGCTTTTGCGGACGTTAGGACGGTGGCCACGTGCTGCAGACGTCGGCGCGTTTACGAGATACGCTGACTGTCTCTATACACTTTCCTCCTCCCCCATCGAGACGGGACTTCCACTTCTGCGGCGGGATCTCACTCTCCTACGCCGCGGCTGCAGATCGTTGCTGTGGCGTATTAGAGCACGCCCGACATCGCCGCATCGACGCCAACTGGGCGTAAGTTCTGGTAGAAGAGATCACGTGTCTTTGAGACGGGGATTTTGCGGACGCCTATAGGGAATATGCAAAATTTACAGTGCCATCTGTCGACAATCCATAAGCTCGATACGCCATAATTTGTGGTGAGCGACAATGAAACCAGTCGCACATCGCGGCCTCTCAGGTGTTAGGCACTGGTTTTTTATCTTTGTTCTGCGATGATTTCTTAATTAGAACGCTGTTCACGCAACAAGGGAGCTTCGACAATGCAGTGAACAAGGCAATACTATTTTTAATCGAATATACCAGTTACCTGAACGAAGAAAAGAATGTACCGGCGCGAACATGTTGCGTAAACAAGATCGGCACTGTGCTTTGGTTCGGAAATGATAGGAGCGCGCTTGTTTCTCCGCGTAATGTAGTTGCTCGCCTGCAACATAAACTGGACTTGCAGAACAATATATTACGATATATGCATTTAAAAAAAGAGACGGCCGACGTCGCACACGCGCGAGAGAGCATGAATGATTGATTAAGATTATGTTGCCGGTGTTGCAGATCCACGAAAGCAATGATTTACGTATATAGACGTGTGTATACTCGCGGACAACTTTTCTTGGCAATGAAGGGAAAGCTACGGGGGCGGAGCGTCTGCACATGTACTGCTACGCGAAGTAGTCCGCTTTGGCGCGCGTCTCGTAACACCGTGGAAAGTGATGGCTAGCGTTGCATTTCGACACAAACGCTGCTTAGCGTCTAAGGTACGGGTGAAAGGCGCGACTTTTTCACGCACGCAAAAAAGCAAAGTGACAACGTATAAAGTAAAATAAATACAAATATCTCGCTTGTGCGCGTTGCGTTTCGTCTCAAAAAGCTGCATGTAGAAAATGAAGGAGTATTTTATATATCTCACGCAGAAAATACGGACGCAGTTGTGGGACTACATTCCTTAGCGGTAGGATACGTGCATTGTGGCTCTGTAGCCTTCGCTTCATTGCCAAGAAAAGTTGTCCGCTACTATAGGCAGCGCCACAGACGCTGCTGCGGGCGTCCGCCGTAAATCAGTACCGCCGCGTGAGACTCGATCGGCGCACTTTACAACAGGCAAAACTGCAAGCGTCGCAACGCAGTGTGCGCCGAAATACGTAGTCCACATGCCGCGTCTGCCCTTCGCTTTGCGCCCCCTTCGCAGTGCAAGGTTATTTCCTGGAACGCCTGCCTTAGATCGGAAGCGCACGCCACTAGACAACAGCAGTCGGGCTTTGCGGAGCGGTGCGCCTCTTGCAGCAGCCGTGCTGATGCGCTTTAGGGGCGAAGCTCCTTAAAGCGGCACCCGTTCGTCCCTCGTAGTGCGTAACCAGTCGTAACGCTAGTACCAGATCTTGACCTCCAAGGTGGTGCCGGTGGGAGATTTTTCCTGTGCGTTGTTGAACAATAAAAAATTCGCAGCGTGCGCGTTAACTAAAACCAGAATTCTTCTGTCTCTCATTCCCCATTAGCAGTCATTGGCATGTTCCAGTAGGAAACGTTAGTAGAAGTAGAAGTGTAAGTATCAGCTAAAAGCCGACTTCTTCTGTCTCTGATTACCATTAGCAGCCATTGTTTACCTCCAAGGTAGTGCCTGGTGAGATTTCACCTGTGCGTGATTAAACAATAAAAATTTTGTTCAAAACGCCGTTGATTGATGAAATAAACCAACGAAAGACGCCAGATGTTTTCTAAAAGCAAAACGAAAAGACGCCAGATGTTTCTAAAGCAAAACGAAAAGACGCCAGCTGCTTAACGAAAGACGCCAGATGTTTTCTAAAGTAATGGTTTTCTAAACAATGAAAATTCACAGCGTACATGTAAAATTAAAGTGAGCTGCAAGTCTTCATAACTCTCATCGAACCTTTAGTATAAACGCGCCCGATCTCACGTCGGTGATGATGTACTGGGCAGAATTCACGGAAGATTCACGGTTTACCGATGAACCTCCGCAGCTTCGACCACTCGTCATCATTCACTCCGTGGATATGCTGTGAATTTTTAAGAGCGCAGAGCTCCCGTATTGAGTTCTCGTCGATTAGCGGCAGCACAGTGAGGTCCACTGATCATTCGGCGCTGGATGACGAAAGAAACAGCCGCATTTGGTTGATCCGAAATGTTCGCCAACGACTGCGGTTCAGCCTCTCCTTATGGAGACGCTAGCAGACGATTTCGCGACGGCGCCCAACAAAACAATGACGGACGCGCCCAATGTTGCCGTAGCACCAAACACTTTGATTATCCCCTATTGGGTGTGCACTCTCACCAACCTAGGCAAAACGACGCCTTTCCGGTAATAAACAGCATCCTGGTGGTTTAGTAAACCACCTCTTTCCTGTCCTCAGCTACTTCTGACAAAATCTGTCTTTGGAACTGTCGTCGCGTCCTTGTTTGGCTAAAGTTTTCAAAGAAGCGTAGTACTCTGTTTGTGCATATTACATGCAATAGACTAACCGGTTTCCTAAGTTGCAAGAATAGGGCTGCGAAATTGAGTGCACCTGTCATCCCCCCGAACGAGTGTGATTTTGCTGATGCAACCTTGTTATGCTACTGAAGTCACCGACCACCGACTCAGACTCGTTGATTGGAAGTAGGGCTGCGTACCTCAAAAAGAGAACGTAGAGAGAAAGCAGGACTCCCCCCCCCCCCCCACACACACACGTAGACACGATGTGCATCAGGCTTCGTGTTCCCATTGTGTCTTCGCCCTTACAACTGTACAGCCTAACTTGGCGTACGCTATTGAGAGTCAGCCAGGCCACATACAACAGCCCGCTCAAACACTGGGACTGTTGCAATAAGAGGAGGTGGACCAGAAAAAGCGAATATAAGCGAGCCCTCATGCCTTAAGGGCAAGCGGTCCTAACTACTCCTAACTATACCTAAGCTGCGCATTCAGCTCATCCAAACTGCGCATGCCCCGAACAAGCACCTTGTTTATTGAACGTCCAATAGCGGCTGTGTCGCACTTGTTTTCGTGTGTCTCCAACAGATCCAAAAACGGTGGCTTCTGTCAGGTCACGACGCCCCTGCGATATATCCAACGCACTGAGGGAACCTCAAATAGATGCGCTACGTTCGTCTCTCATAACATCACTGACGACATATAAAGAAACCGAGTCTGACAATAGAGAAGGCCATTTACGACGGGGGCGTCAGCCCTGCCATGGTCTCGTAGGGGCTTCTCATTGCGGAGGGTGGGTGGCTGGGGACGCCGGACTCACCGGACAGCGCCACCGGCACGGACCGGAGGCCCTAGAAGTGTGGAACGTGGTCCAGACAAAGACGCTTTTAGCACCTCTTAGGTTCCGAGGTCTTCCTAGAAGCGCCATGACTGCGGTCCGTCGAGCATCGTCGCAGCGGCGGCGTCTATTAGAAGCAGCAGCCTGAGGCACACGACCGCACTTATGGCAAAGCAGCGAGGGCTTTTTTTCAGTGTTCTTGTACCGAACCTTTACCAAGCACTGACCCTTAAAGTATACATTCGTGTGCAGTGACCGGAGTTGAAGATTGAGTCACGTCGTTTGTTGTATTCTGCTAACATCGCTAATATGATCAAATTTCAGCTTTGTTGATGAGCTTCAAGCTGGTGCACTAAAATACTAATGGTTGGGCGCCAGCTCTGAAATGCACCGTTCTGCGTTTCACTTGTTAACATTATCACTACCGCAATTCTCGCACAACATGCTTTTGAAACAGTCTTCAGATGGAGCTATGCAGAATCGAAATGAGCAGGTTTAGAAAAAAATGGCAGTTTTACTCTTGTAACATCAGAAGGAGAAAGCCAGGCTGTACTCATGTAAGGAAAATGAGCCAAAACGAGCATATACGTACGCTTTGCATTACATCTATCCTTTGAACACCTCATGCACATATGTCCATCATGACTTTTTCAAACGCGTGCAGACTTTATCTTAGTACTCAGTACGCGTCCATAACGCAACGCGTGTCCCTGTTGATCTTCAGGATGATGGCGATTATCAATGGTGGCCGAGCCCTTTGTCATGCGTGGGAAGCGTTACACCTACACAGTTCACGTGGTGTGATGCCTGGTGCCACTCTATGTTTCTGACACGCTATATTACGTCTTTTACGTGGCCCCTCGTATGCCTTGACGCCTGTATTGGGTATTTCTCGAAAGCAGCTTTAGCACTGCCGTGGCTCTGTGGTAGAACACTTGAGTGCCTCGTAGGATGCCTGGGTTCTGTTCGGGCTCCAACCATGTTTTAACAGCGGAGATGTTCGCCTAAAATCCCTACGGAGCGTCACGTAGCTCCCAGAGCCGTACCCCTTATAACGGCTCTAGTAGCTCCTAGCGGATACGTGGCACAGAAACAGGCCAAGCTCCACCGCTCACCTCCGGTCCACTAAAGATGAAGAAGCATTCGATCACTAGCCTAGCGGGTATGTGCCACAAAAATGAGGAAAACGCCATTATTCACCTCCGCTCCACTATAAATGAAGAATCTGTCTATAACTAGAATGATCGGCAATGGTTAAAATCGCGCGTTCTCCTCAAGATAGATAGATAGATAGATAGATAGATAGATAGATAGATAGATAGATAGATAGATAGATAGATAGATAGATAGATAGATAGATAGATAGATAGATAGATAGATAGATAGATAGATAGATAGATAGATAGATAGATAGATAGATAGATAGATAGATAGATAGATAGATAGATAGATAGATAGATAGATAGATAGATAGATAGATAGATAGATAGATAGATAGATAGATAGATAGATAGATAGATAGATAGATAGATAGATAGATTCCAATACAAATGGCAGGCAAAGGAACAAGTGCAAACACTCGGTGTTCCATTCCGGGTAGTGAGTGTTTCCCTGGAAACCACTTGCCCAATATATGCAAACGGTGACACTGTCGACGAAAGTATATGGAGGAGCAAACTTCTTGATGAATTGTGCGCGCCCTAATATATAGCGCCGGTTACATATGTTCCAAGAATTATTCCGGGACTTTTGGACAGGAATACTGGGCTTTCGTACAGGCAGATCGTGGCAAAACTACTTCAGAGTAAAGTCAAGCACCGAAATGGCAATATGACGCCACCAGCTACGCTGTTTATCCAGTCTTCGCGACGCTAAGTCAATCAAGCTGTTTGAACTTTTTTGAGGTCACGCTTGACAGGTCACGTCAGTTTCTGCACCGCACGTCACGTGCTAAAGGCCAGTGCTTGAGTAAGCACTTGAGACTTTCGCCGTAGTTAACATAAATCCTTAGTCCAGCAAATCATTACTTCGATGTTGCTACACCACAAAAGCATAACCACATTGCATTTTATCAAGCTTAGGAAGCAGCAGCAGTGTTTTATTTGAACGGGAACCAAGCACGAGCTTCCCTACGGAAGCTGTTTCAACTCTTACGTTATGAAAAAAGCTTTCTATTGCGGACACGACAAGAAGAAATTGAGGCCCGATGTAATAAAACATCTTTAACAAATCCGGAATGTACTAGAGAGAGAGAGAGAGGCATTTATTGAAAGACAGTGATTTTAGACGGTGTATAGAAATTTCTGACATGCAACAGTTCTTGGGGAAGGGAAACTGGCGTAGAAAGACAGAAAGAAATGCTAAAAGAGGAAGAAAAATAAAAAGCAGGCACTGAGTTTTTTTCTGGCTTGTAGGCGAGGACGATTGGTGGTAGATTCCTACAATGTGTGCATCGTCGTCAACTGAGGCGGTGAATTTGTCCGGATGAAAGGCGGAGGATGGTCACAGATAGCGTAAAGTTATTTTGCACTGCCTCAGGGTTCGGAGGCATTACAAGCTTTCTGGACATCACGGGCCTTTGGGATAGGCTCACCTATGACCAAGCGACGATGCCATGTGATCACGTCATCATGTGACGTCGCTTTATGTGAAGTCACAATGACGTCATAATGACGATGCCAATTTGGATGATCTGTGACGTCATCACATGATGAGTTTTGCATCGCTCGTGTAGACGTTGACGCCAACAGTGTATTTTCGTGTTCCATGAGGCATGTAAGGCTTTAGTCTTAATGATCGTCTAAGCGTGGTTGGCCTCTTAGAAGTACTGGAGCCCCCGGGATGACACCTCCAGGTAGGCCGGATGCTCCATCATTGGAGTGGTGTTTGCAAGTAAAATGAATTGCAAAGCCGTTACTCTTCACGACAACTACCTTTAGGGACGAAAAGGGAAACGTCCGGCTACGTGACCTAGCAACTTGTCACAATGAGTCGATCATAGTACGGCTTCGGGCACTCGACGTTGGCAATCTCACGTTCACGACGGCGCATGTCCGAAGACAGTTCAAATGGTTCAATCAATAGCTGACGGGTGATGCGCGTTCCACGACTCAAATAGGGATCATGATAATTGGGCAGTAACTTTGAGGAGAGACCAGGCGCAGCGGTAGGAACCGAAAGCAACGCAAGCGCTCCAGGAAGGTAGGTGGGCACAGAAGTAGTGTCGCCGCGGATGCTCTTCCGGTCTCCTGGTTGTTAGAGGTAAATGCCCGTGCGAGGTCGCGGCACTGTTCGGCATGCCTCACTGTGTCAGATATGGGCGCATACTCAGAAACATTCGGCCGGTACGGTATAATTGTGTCGACGGTGTGCGGCAGGTTGAGACCATACAGTAGAAAATAGCGCTGCAAATAGCACTGGATGGGCTGCCCCACTGTAGCGCCAGTCTCCATTACAGAATAAACGTGGCAGAGAGGCGGTAACGGATGCGCGCCGGTGCTGGGTGCTTTAAGGAGAGCCGCGGTGGAGGCGAGGCGACCGGTTATGGGTAGAAGAGCGGGGGTTTATGTGCGTCCTACCCTTTCCGAAGACGGGCAAGGTTTGTCGCACGCCGGACGAAGGAGCCGCTCGTCGCGAGCGGCAACGGGAGTTGGCACGAGAGCGCTTCGCTGTTTATACAGCTTTTACTACGTGGAAACGGCTTTGCTTTACTTTCTTAACGCGATAGCCTTAAAGAGCTGATTTTGCAGAAATTCCGGTGTCGGCGTTGGAATCGGTGTCGGTGTCGGCGTCGTTGGTTTCTGAGCGAAGCATCAGCGTTGTCCATGACCGAAAAATCGAGAAAGAGGCAAATAAAATAAATAACAAAAATCTGCGGTTCGAGTGAGAATCCAACCCAGGCTTTTTGTGTGGCAAGCAGGTGATCTACAACAGAGCCACGTCGTTGCTTGAAACTCCTTTGAAAAAACAAACGCTATATGTAGGTCATGTAGTGGGCGGAGTCTCCTTAACTCATGTAATATTGGGTAGCAGAAGCGTAGAATCGCGCCAGGCGTCAAAACATGTGAATTGCGCATCGAGTGGGTATTTTAAAGGCCCGCCCGTTACAAAGCGCTCAGACATATTTATTAATCATCATCAACAAAAGCATCAATAAAGTGATCAGCTGCGTAGGATCGCCTGTTGCCTTACGGACGCGTAGTGGGCCCTTCGCTGATTCGCAAAAGGAAGAAATATGGCGTAGTGGGCATTGCGCAACTGTACCTGCAGTAACCATTCTAGGATAGCTTGAAAAGGCCAATGTTAGGCGCACAGACGTTCGTTTCCTTACGGCACGGTTGAGGCATCCACCGAGAACCGAAGCCAGGCAAGCAATTGAGAAGGCGATGCGCACGGGGCCCGATTACGCTATCGCGTTCTACAATTGAAGGCGAAGCTCAAGCGCCGTCTAAGCTTTTTTTTATATTTATGTTGTTATATACGTTTAATGAATAATAACAATAATTTAGATATCATGTAGGGGTTCAATAGTAGTTAATCTAATTCAAGTTCTATGGAATAAGTTATCATCGTGATTTATCATCTGTATTATTCGGCATGAAAAGTTACTCTATAGCCCTGTAATTTTGTCGGAGCTGATCCAGCGGGCACGTGGTGTGGCGCGAGCCAACGGGGCCCTGAACTAAGGGCTCCACCCAACGAGGATAATCCTTGAGGCCTCCACAAATAGAAGTTTTCTCTCTCTCTTTGTCGGAGATGATATACACAGACGTTAGCTAAGATTGATGTTCGTCATTTGAAAAAGCAGAAATTCCGACAAATAAACTGCGAAAACATAGACAAGCGTGTCCCATACTATTTATTTGCTTATTGGAAGGTTTAGTTTAATATAAGTGCTGATAATTTCCTTTACCTCGCAGTAGAACAAGCTATATAGCAAAATACTGAAGTTATGGTACTCCAGATTTGAGTCACGGTACGGCAGTAATTTTACCCGTGTCTCATAGCGGAAACAGGCAGTTATCGCTTTTTATTCTTATCTGCAGGCGAATCTTTTGCCTGCCATTTTTATCGTGGTGTGATAGCCGCCTTGCGGATAAATACAAAATATCAAATAGAGTTTTCAATTACACATAGCGTGTATAGGGATAGTCTGCGACGTTCGCTCACATTACCAAGCTTCCGGTCATTACTAGTTTTTCCGGCGCAAAGTATTTAACAATACGAAGCAAGAGGCTCGGGAGCACAAGGAGCAACAAAAGTACCGACAACGCTCCTGAAGTGCATTGAAAAACAAGTCACGTCGACCTGCTACACATATAATGACGGATGGTGCTCCTACGTAACTGGACCTGGTCTAACCTATGTCATTTTCGCCGGCGCTCACTGATGAGCTAGAGGGAAAGTGAGCCGCGCGGACCTATAGTGTCGATCACCTAAGTCGGATGGATGAACAAAATGACCTGAACAACTGAGCCTGCGGGGATCAGGCTTGGCATCGCTTCATCGTTTGCTCGGTGCAGCGCTCTCGTTGGTATTGCTTCCTTCCAGGCAGTACCTGCCATCTAAGCAAAAAAAAAAAGTGAGTCATGAGGCCCTTTTCTGTAAGTTTTGGCTTGCCACGTGTACGACTTTCTTTAAAGAGAAACATGAGCTCTCTTTGGAAATCATTAAACTTTCGTGGGAGTCGTGGAATCCACAGGGAAGTTAACGTGTCATATGCAGAGTCATATGCAGGGCAAGGCAAAACCCACAGAAAAGACTCAAATGGCATTTTTTTCTTAGACTGTGTTTACAGCGTACGTCTTTCTTGCCGATTAATAAGTAGGTGCTTGCTGTATCGGTCTGAGTTTTAGTTCAGTAGCGTCCCTCCTACGCATTTAACAAGTGCGTTCTAAGCCTAATGAACACGTATTAGCGGAACCAGGAAAACAAAGAGTCTAGAAAGAAGTAGGAGAAATCAGAAATGTCGGACGCTAGCCCCGACCTCTTTCCTTGTTACTACTTCGCTCTCGAGTCTTTGTTTCCTTGTTTGGCGCCAGTATGTACCCCTTTGATGTAACTCAACTCGCCCAGCAACAGAACCAGCTCAACCGTTGTAGTTATTTGCTCCAAATTCGCATTCTGAAAGTTGTTTGAAGTTTCTAAGTGTTTCTAAGTGTTCAGTTCAATTTCTGAGTGTTATCACCTTAGGAATATGAGGTGAGAGCCTCAAAACATCGTAAAAAGCAGTTAAGTAAACCTGAATGAGGCCACGAAAAACAAGCTTGTAATAGTTGATGCAGAGCTCATCTGTAAATAGTTTGCAAAAACGAAGGCTAAGGAAGGAGCAGGCGACGGCGCAATTGTGCGTATGAACCTACATGTTCGTTTCGTTCGCCGCGTACTCCTAAATTAGTCAGTTTGTTTTCATCTGTGAAATCTATGGCCACGAGCAGAATTTAACTTGTTGCAAGAACTTTGAGCAACACTACATCGAGCACGCCTATGTTTATACTAAGAGTTATATCGTGCTTTAAAGACAGCATATCTAACAGAAAAGATACACGTGGTACATCACTGCACCCGCACGTATACTCGGCGCCAAAGGTTTAGATACTACTAGATCTCAAAAGACTTTGAATTTTCCAGCAATTTTGCGGCTGCATTCGCTGGAACTGCACAGTACAGTTAGAGCGTTTTATAACCGGCCGGAAATCTAAAATAACGGATCCCAGCCAAAGCTGCGGCAATATTCACTTTTATATGTCTTCTGATCGCTAAACTTATAACGGTGACTGTGCGCTTGCGCGCTTGAGTGAGTTTAGCGCAGCGCGCTTGCACACCCTGCGAAGTCACACAAACAAAACTATAAATGTTACAAATCATCTGACAGCGCAATTTGAGAGCTGTGCTTACATTACCCAAATTTAGCGATCTAATCACTGCGACAGAGGTTCATGTCTGATCAGGAGGAATAGAATGGATTAGAGAATGCCCCGCGCTTAAGCAAGCCCTTTCAGACGCTTTACGTGCCTTCCTACAACGCTGCGAGCTTCCTGAAAAATTTTATTCGTGGGAGCCAGCTCAATTAGATAATTGGCATGTTTTCGCAACCCTGACGAAGCGTCCTCAAGTCTATACTATGGCATTTGCATTGATCATCATGATAAAAAATGAATTCATGCTTTTTGGTGCTGCAGCAGCGCGAATTTGACACATACAAAACTAGTTTGCAAAACACACAAAACAGCGCCAAATGCAAACACACAAAAAAGGACAAGGAGCCTATACACCTTCGCATGATTACATCATGTCACTTATTGCCTGACACGTGGATGTGAAATAAAGCTACAAATATATATTTTTTTTTAATTTTCAAATACTGCTGTTCTGAACCAAGAGCATATGCACTAGAAAAGAAGTCATGGCAAAAATAATAGGAGACCACGAAGTAGGCAGATACATGCATTCTCTACTGCATATGTTTGACAAAGGAAAGTTAGCAGAATAGGAAAGACGGGCTGAGCTGCAGCCGTAAGTTTTTAGATAGCGTAAATTGATATAATTCAAACAAGTAGCGCAAAAATATACGAGGACATTTACGTAACCTTAACACACGTGGCTCGAAGGCGCACCATATCGTGTTTTTTTTCCTCGTGTTTTGTTTGTGTGCTTGTATATACGTGAAGTACAAGTTCACTTACTCGCCAACACTCCTCCCCCTCCCCACCCCCTCCGCCCTTCTGAATTATATTACGGCTCCAAGGACGCTATTTACACAGACTTTCTGAATTCTTGTGCCGCTGTAAGCCTCAACGAAACTTGAGTTTGCAACGAGCCGGCACTACCCGCCGCGGTGATGTAGTGGTTATAGCACTCGACTGCTGACCCGCAGGTCGCAGGGTCGAATCCCGGCCGCGGCTGCCGCATTTTCCATGGAGGCGAAAGTGCTTCAGGCCCGTGATTTAGGTAGTCGTTAAAGAACCCCAGGTAGACGAAAGTTCCGGAGCCCTCCACTACGGCGCCTCTCATAATCAAACCGTGACTTTGGGACGTTAAACCCCCTCAGTTATTAACGGGCAAATACTGTCTCTTGCGCGGGCTACATTATCCCAGCTGCGGTTGAAGGCGTTTTCGCGTCTCATGGCAAACCGCATCAGAAATTTTATGAGGCAGTCATGCCACCATCAATCCTTCCTCGAAAGGAGCGTCATTATGTCCTACTCCAAATACGAAGTGATCTTGCTTTGTTTCAGCGTGAGCTTCAGCATTTATTTGTCCTGACTCACCAAACCGAAAAATTCCGATGCATCTCCTCCTGCTTTAAAATCATGTTGAGGTGCAAATTTCAACACCAAACGTTCACGTGTCTTTGTATTCGTGCTTTCGTGGTATACTATGACGATCAGTAAACACCAACTCGGAAGGGGACAGTCCCGGAAGAGTGTTTTGTGAGAGATAGCGAGGTACTGAAAGTGGTAAAATATTACGTCTACTTAGGATAGTTGGTGACCACGGAGCCTAACCACGAGACCTATGTAACTAAAATAAGAAGAATGGAATTGAGAGTATTTTGCAGGTGTTCTCAAATGGTTAATAGTACTTTGCTATTATCCTTCAAGAGAAAGGGGCATAACAGCTGCATCTGACCGGTACTTAGGGAGCAGAAACCTGGAGGCTTTCGAAGAGGGTTCAACTTAAACTGAGGACGACGCATCGAGAAATGGAATGGAAAATGATAAGTCTAACCTTAAAGGGGTCATGAACCACTTTTCCAAGTAATGATCTAATGGCCTCAGTATCGGAGTGTACTGCATCCCGAATCGATTGCCGCAAAAATTTCTCGAATCCGTCAAGAATCAGCGGAGTTACGGGGGTTTGGCGCAAGCTCCCAGCGCTTTCTCTCTTTTCTCGTGCCGACGAGCGCACTGGAAGCTAGACAGGGAGGGATGGCATGGGGGAAAGAAGTTACGCCAGCGCGCGTCATGAAACGCGATCGCTCTCCCGCTGTGATTCGCTTGCGCGAGTGCGGCTACCGTGTACCGAGGAGTGCGGCGCCGGCAAGTGGCGGCACCCCGCGGCAAGCAGCGCATCTGCTCCGAACGCCGCTCTCGATTTACGTCGGCTATCGGCCAATAAGCATGCTATGTCTCTTGCGACGTACAGCGGACAGACGCCCCGCCCACCGACGAGAGTGAGAACCGGCCTCTGTTTGAAAAGAGGGTGCCTGGGGAAACGGCAACTTCGCGCTCCGCTTGTGGCCATTACGCGGCGCGCACGACTGTAATATTTGGCAGAGCAGTTCATAGCCGTGTCAGCTTTCCGCAGGATGTGTTTTTTCAATCAGCCCAAGGGGTGCTTCATGACCCCTTTAAGGGACAAAAAGAGAGCAGAGTGGGTAAGGGAACGGGCGTGCGTTAAAGACATCACAGTCGAAATAAAAAAGGAGGAATGGGCATAGGCAGTGCATGCAGCGTGTAGGCAAGATACCCGCTGGTCATTAAGAGTAACTGACTAGATTCCAAGAGAAGGCAAGCTCACGAGGGGGAGGCAGAAGTTAGATGGGCTGTTGAGATTTAAAAGTTTGCGTTGGTAACGGGGCCGCAGCATTCACAGGACCGGGTTGAATGGCGGAACATGGGAGAGGCCTCTGCCCTGCACTGGGTGGTGTCAGGTTCGTGATGATGATAATGCCAACTAGCCCAACATGTCCTCCTGCAGAGAAATTTTCCTCCCTTCAAAGGTAACTCGATAGCATGTCTGCTATGAAGAATCGGGCCCTGCATATCGGAAGGCGTAGACAGGCACGGCCGCACGCTTAGCTTACTTATTATGGTTAAGGACTCATTTTATGTTAAGCAGACTAGAAGCATGTTTACTTGCACTACTTTGTAGGTCAGCACACTGGCTTGAATGAAGGCAGCTTGTACGGGCTGGTATTTCGCACAGTTGAAATTGCAACGAAGGTTACTAAATATCGAACTTTCAATGTGGTCGTACTGCATTGACTGCTCACGTGTTGAACATTCCGCACATATTTTTATGGTGCACCGCCTACACGGTATGATGTAAAGCCGACATACAATTCCGCGATGCAAATATACATAGCGTTGAAAAAATTACACATCACCTCCCCCTACGGGCAACCATGGTGGGATGCGAAAGCATCGCAGGGGTGCGCATCGAGTTTCCGTTTCTTTTATGTGACTTATGAAACGGTGGTTGTCGAGGCGTTTGAATTACCGCTCGCCGACGCTGACGTCTACGTTCGGCTTCCCGAGACTTCCTTTGCTCCTCGGCTGTGGCGTTGCCGCTGCAACTAGCGCCGACGTTGACGTTGTTCATGGCGTTTCGCACACCGTTGCACAGAGAGAGAATGAGTGAAGCACAGCGAACGCGCGCTTTCGCAGCCTCGCAGCTTCGAGATTCGCTTGCCGGCGTTGCCGTTTGCGTTCAGCTTCGCGAGCGTCCATAGCGCCGTTGCGGAGGAGAGTGCAACGGGAGCGAGCGCGCGCCGCATTATGTATGAGCGCACAGCTGTGGCGGAGAGAGAGAAACGAGAGAGGAGAAACGAAGCGGAGGCAGCGCTCACGCCACCTCCTCCACCCCACCTCCTTGCGCTCAGGCGAGGAGAAGGGGAGAGTTGGCGCATGCGCAGTATGAGTGCGGACACCGCAAAACGGACACTACCCCGAGCATTAGATGCTTTCGCATCTAAATATTTTCATTCAAAGTTCGAGGCACATCTGCTCGTTTAGCTTGCAGATGACTGAATCTGTGAGCCCCCTGATCTGTGTTGCCAAGGCGATTCTGTGGTTTGACCAGCAAGAAAGAAGAACGCTTTATGCTCGAACTGCACCGCACAGAGTACACTTAACCCTTTCAGATTCTATGCACACAACTGTGTACACCACATCTTTTTGCTGTGTGTATCAACTAGGGGCTCAGAAAAAGCAAGGTATGTCGAGCTTTGGATGCAGTGAACCTCCTGCATAATAATTTTGTCTTTACTCAATTTCATTATGCAGTTTACTGTCGCATATGACCCCTTTGCTGAAGGCACCACCATTTTCGATGAGTCATTCGATGTACCAGTTCCTGGAGCCACGTGAAAACTATAATTTTTCTTTGCTCAAGATGGACATAACCAAAAATGAATTTGCACTATATTTATAGCCAGAGATTTCATTCTATTTATACCAAAACAGAGCATAAATATATTCAGCAAAAATAGATAATTAAATTGCAATTGAGGATCATTTACTATAACGCACATACATTAACATATTATGGCATGTTTTTGCCGTAGAATGTTGCGTGCCTTGAAATAACGTTGTATTGATTCCACACATTTACAGACAGTTCTTCATAGATGGCGTCCGAAAGAGTTATTACTTAAAGTCACTGTAACGGGAAAAGTACCGCGTTCCTTTTCTCTTCGCCGCCGTGCCCTTTCGGCGGCTTCGCCACACAAATGGTCCAGCTCGCTCGCCTCGCTAGTGTCTCCTCGCCGCAGACGCACGGCGCTTTGGAGGGCGATTATTTTTATAGGCTCAGGAAAGCGTGTAGGAACATTACGACATCCCGTATCGTTTTGAGACGTCATCGAAAGCCTATCGAGGCATCGAAGAATGCCCGGGTAAGGCCCTATTTGCCATTCCCGGCGGGAAAAAGGATGCCAAACGACGGGCTGTGTGGCTGCACAGAATTACGGGAAAAATTTGTTCCCACGACTGATACCCGCATTGTGAGGTCAGCGCTTCATTGAGAATTCGCGAATGTTTCGGGCAATGTTTGCGCCTACCCTGCACTAGTGCAGCTTGTTTCGCGTGGTTGTCGCAGGAGGTTCATGCACAATAACATTTTATTATGTTTGGCGTAAAATTGACGCCTTTGGGCTCACATATAATGATCAGCGTGCTATGAAAACTGACTGCTACACATTGGTACTGCCTGACGTGACTGTATGACGAACACAAATAACAGGTGATAGGATGAAAATAATCACTGATGCTCTCGCGGCCGGTTCGCTTGCTTGATATGCACCAAAATCGATATTCCGTGACGTGACTGTAATGCGAACGTAAATAACAGGCGGTAACATGAAAATAATGGCACGCATGTCATGTAAGGCATGATTTACATGCCATGCTCATGATGCTCTCGCGGCCGGTTCGCTTGTTTGATATGCACAAAAATCGGTACTGCGTGACGTGACTGTATGACGAACATAAATACCGTGCGGCAAGATGAAAATAATGGTACGCTTGTCATGTAAGGCATGATTTACATGCCATGCTCATGATGCTCTCGCGGCCGGTTCGCTTGCTTGATGTGCACCAAAATCGGTATTGCGTGACGTGACTGTAATGTGAACGTTAATAACAGGTGGTAACATGAAAATAACGGTACGCATGTCATGTAAGGCATGATTTACATGCCATGCTCATAATGCTCTCGTGGCCGGTTCGCTTGTTTGATATGCACCAAAATCGGTATTGCGTGACGTGACTGTATGGCCAACATAAATACCGTCATGATTTTCACGTTACCACTTGTCATTCGTGTTCGTCATACAGTCACCTCACGCTATATCAATTTGGGTGAATTTCAAGCTAGCAAACCACCCACCATCGCAGCATGAGCGTGCAAGTAAGTCATGCCGTACATGACATGGAAGTGATGATTTTCATGTTACCACCTATCACTAACGTTCTCCATACAGAAATAGCTTGTCATAAAAATTTTGGTATATATGCATTTCATTACGACCGCGAGCGCCCCGAAACCATGTCATGTAAATCATGTTTTACATGGCATGGCTGTCATGATTTGCACGTTATAACCAGTCACTTATGTTCGTCATACACTCTTTTCACGCCATACCAATTTTGTTGTGTATCAAGCTATCGAAGCAGCCGCGAGCGTACCATGAGCGTGGCATGTAAATCATGCCGTACATGGCATGCATGTCATTATTTTCATGTTATCACCTTAATTTAAATTCGCCATACAGTCATGTTATTCCATACCAAATTTGGTGTACTTCCCATTAACGAAGCGGCTAGGACAGCACAAAGTCGGGGGCGGATAGATAGATAGATAGATAGATAGATAGATAGATAGATAGATAGATAGATAGATAGATAGATAGATAGATAGATAGATAGATAGATAGATAGACAGACGCATTTAATAAATGCAGACAGCCGAGCGCGTAAATGCCGCGCAGTTCGCATTTTTTATCGCGTTAGTACGCGTGCGTGCGCAGGTAGGCAAGTGAAACTTGCCGCTGTTTCTTTCCTAATCAGTGAGAGAACAACGGTATGCTTCATTCGGGGCTGCAAAAGCGCACGCAATGCGTAAACATGCGTTACTCCACATGAAATCAACACCGCACCGCCGCAGCTTCGGCCGCGCTGGACCAAATATGGCGGCGCGCACGACGGTCGCGGTACTTTTCCCGTTCCAGTGACTTTATTATTACTGGAGCTGCACATCAAAGTACTTCGCCGACATTACATACATACATACATACATACATACATACATACATACATACATACATACATACATACATACATACATACATACATACTACATACATACATACATACATACATACATACATACATACATACATACATACATACATACATACATACATACATACATACATACATACATATATACATACATACTCACTAACTCACTCACTCACTCACTGGTGGGAGTAGGCTACAATATCATTCATGGCGTGGGAAGTTTCTGGTCGACCTTGAGGGCTTTACGCTTTGGAGTTCGTATAGCAAAACAGTGTGGAAGACGACAGTCACGGTACATAGGAGGAAATACATAATCAGGGGGCTACGGCGCTGTGCAGGGGTTGCCCAAAGCAGTATGTGTAAGTGGAAACGTCTCTCTTATTTCTTCTAATCTGCGTTTAACCTGCATTTGATATATATATATATATATATATATATATATATATATATATATATATATATATATATATATATATATATATATATATATATATCAGGGCTGGGCAAAGATACTTTGAAATTGTATAGCGATACGATACAAGATACTACCGCAATAATTGTATCCGATACGATACTTGCCATATGTATCTTAAGATACTTCGATACATTCACAAATTTGTTAATATAGAACCATATAATGTAGCAGCGAACGCCAATGCAAAAAGAAAATGTCTGCTTGAAATTTATTAACTGTGACCAACCTTGCTTCATTTGAAGGAAATGCCTGTAAGTATCTGAAAAGTTTTGTCGTTCTTGCTAAACGTTCATTAGAACAATTCCGAAATAACTTACTGGGCTTTGTTTAAGCTGCTTAACCGGACACCTCTTCATAAACTTCGCTGACAGCAGTTCTTGCTTGTTTCTGTGTAACTGATGGGAGTCGCTGCTCAGCTTGACGACCAGCTAGCGGGTTGCCATCTAATCACGCGGACTTCAGTACGAAGCCTTGTCACGATGGTGCAAATACCGGCGTGGATATTTACCTTGTCCGTAAGCCACCGCTACGCGATACTGGATCCCCTGACAGGTGTACAGCAGCAACAAAGCTGGTAGCGACATTTTTTATGACGCATAGTGCATACGTAGAGGACATAAAACAGAAATGGCTGTTCATATTCTACGTATCTTCTAGTGTAAAGCGTTCGTTATAAATATACTCACTAACTTGCAATTTTTGAACAATTTTTCTTCAACGAAAGAACATGTGCAACCAGGAAATATGTCAGGCGTAGTGTATTGTCAAGTGGTATATTGTCGAATATGAAGGCGGCAGTCTAATTGTAGAAACGAAACTCTTTACTGTGCTAACTTGCGCCAAGAAAGCTAAGTAACTGAAAGTACAAGCGAAGCATGCTGCACGGTGACAGCTGCGATCACATTCGTCGGTCGTCGGTAATCTGATCGTCGGCGGAACGCGTCGTCTTTCATACATCAGGGATCAAAGCTTCCAGCGTTATCACTGGAGCTCGCGCAAGCTCCCGAATAAACTAGACTACTCGCGTCCTGCGAGTAATTTTAACATAACAAGTGGAAAAAATTGCGAAGCTTCCGAAACATTGCGGCGCGGCTTGCGCTGAGTGATGCTAACAGTTTTTTTTTTTGCGGTTTAGACCCAATCGCACCAAAATAAATAAATAAATAAATAAATAAATAAATAAATAAATAGGAGCGCATGGAAGTATCGTTGCGCAAAGCGCCGCAGGACGCCGCCGCTATTCGCGCTATTGCCACTTACAGCCCCGATGATCTGGCGACTAGTAATAGTAAAAAAATCACGGAGGCCTGAAAAAGGGGAAAAAAAGAAATTACAAGTAAAATAAACAGGGGTTCTGTATCAAACATTCACAGTGAAAAAGTAAAGAAACTCGATGCAGGCGGCACCACTCTTAGCTATGCCAATTAAGGATGAAGTATCATCTGCTTACCTGTTATGGTAAGACAATAGAAAATTAATTTTCTACGCAAAATTGTTTGAAAACACTAGTTGGGGCGCTCATGAGAAAAACGGTGGATTTGATATAAATTTTTCTCGAATCCCCCGTCTAACATCTGTAAGATAGCTCCTAATAATTTCCATTATTATAATGCAAACTCAATTTCACTATTTGAGTAAGCGGAAAAGTAGAATGGTTTGTACTGTATACTCAAAGCCCGCCGCGGTGGCCTAGTGGTTATGGTGTTCGACTCCTGACCTGAAGATCACAGGAACGAATTCTGGTCATGGCGGACTAATTTCGATGGAGGCAAAAATCCTTGAGGCCAGTGTATTTAGGTTTAGGTGCACGTTGAAAAACCTCAGGTGGTCGAAATTTTGGAAGCCCTCCACCAAGGCGTCTCTCACAATCATAAGGTGGTTTGGGGACGTTAAAGCTCGAATATTATTATCACTGTATACTCAAGGCACGCCCGCATAACTCTATGTTTGTTTTCAAAATCTCCTTGGTAGAAAAGTAAATTCAAGCGAAGTATAAATGTGAAAACTGTAGCAAATATAACGCAGAGATTTAAAAGTAGCAGCAAAGCAAAGAGTTTCTTTTGGTAGCCCTTTACAAAAGCGATATGGCAGCGACAACATTGGAAAAAACAATAGAGACCTAGGTAACGTATCATATCCAAAAGAAGCGCAGATAAGAAAGCGTTTGCGCTAACAATCAAATTATGGTTTCAAAAACTCTTTGAAAAAAAAGAAAGCAGGAAGAAAAAGATACGGTACACCAAGATATCTTTTGCTAGGTAAATGCTTGTTCTAATAGATCGAGCATCGGTATCGGTGGAGCTATAGTTCTTAGAACAATATCTGCATATAAGCCAATGTCATCGTATGTAAGGCAAACTTACATCCACGAAGT
The DNA here is from genome assembly GCF_013339695.2 of Rhipicephalus sanguineus. Lineage (NCBI taxonomy): Eukaryota > Metazoa > Arthropoda > Arachnida > Ixodida > Ixodidae > Rhipicephalus > Rhipicephalus sanguineus. Next base: position 77,700,961 of record NC_051182.1, on the reverse strand, counting down.
CCTTCAAGTCGCTGGTGTGTGAAAGCCATGAGACGCGAAGCAACTCCGTTCTTGCATTCTTCAGATTTCGTAACGAAGAACCACGCAAGACAATCTTCAATAACGACACAAAAGCAGCATAAGAATTTCCGTGACAGACGCTGCGCTCATCAGAGTGCGCGGCGCAGGACCGTGGCTAAGAGAAAGTGTATGGAACTGACACAAATAAAGAATTGGAGAAAACAAGAACTATACGTGGGCTCGGTGTAGACGCTCGCGCGCATGTTTGTGTCGAGACTGCGCGAGCGCTGCCACTTGACTCTGTTCCACTAAAAGGGACGCGCAGACCGCATCACCTGCCCTCACTAGAGGACTCTGGCAGAAAGATAAATTGATGTCGCTGCTCTTAGTTTTATTCAGGTGGCTTAGTGGCGCCTGTACTAGCTTCAGAAGCGTAGTTCAGCCAGCGATAATTGTTTCGCACGGTCATGTTGCGATAGCAGTATCTTGTATCTTAAGATACACGATACATTATTGAATTTATCGGAAATACAGATACTGATAAACGTCTTGCGAGACGTATCGCGATACAGATACAAGATACCCAAGGAGTATCTAAGATAGTATCTAAGATACATGTATCTTCGATACTGCCCAGCAGTGATATATATATATATATATATATATATATATATATATATATATATATATATATACATGCTCACTCGCAGCAAGAGGTGGGGCAAGCGATAGAAAGAAGAAGAAAGAAAGAAATAGAGAGACAGAAAAGCGTACAAAGACAGAGCGAGCGAGCGAGCGAGGAACTTTATTCAAACAGACCAAAGGGATCGGGATCAGGGGTGGAAGCGAAGAGGCTCCATCTCCTCACCCGGTCGGTGGCTGCACCCAGGTCGGCACGGGAAGATGTAGCTCCTCCGCGACGGCCCGGGCCCTTCGGAAAGCCAAGAGTTGTGGCCCCAGGTCGGGACTGCGTAACGCACCAAAATAAATTTACACAAATGTGAGATAAAAAAAACCGAGAGCAAGAAAGAAAGAGATGAAAGTTAGGAAGAGCGAAAATGAGAAAGAAATAGATAGAGAAATAAATAAACCAAAAAAGCGAGAGAAAAGCAGAAAGAGAAAGAAACAAAGGAAGGAAAAAAGACAAAAATACAAAGAAACAAGGCAAGCTGCCCGGCTCCGCACTTCCTTTAGGCTTGGCACTACTAGTGCAAAGCTGGCTTAATTTTTTTTGGTGTGTATGTTGCAGCCCCCGTCCCCTATAGAGGTAACGGATGGCCATGAAGGCGAAAGCAATGTCACGTCTTGCGTAATTGTCCAAATGCAAGCCTTTCGTCAGCATAACCTTCTCCCTCAGGTCTTCAAACGGCAGAGCAGAGCAAGACCATTCTTTGTTACTCTATATGTGATATTGTTAATGTAAAATTTATTTGTTATACGATATTTTGGTTCAATGCATGCGTCACTTTATTGGGCAAAACAAGTAATACACAGAAATTCACCGAAGTCGAGTTGATTACTAAACTTCGTTTCTAAAGGGAAATAAAGTGCTAAAAGGAAATCAGTGTGCTCACTCGCTCTAACAGCTTGCATAATTTAAGAAAAAAATAAACGTTTCCAGAACCCTTAAAAGCGTCGCTGTGCTTTTTGCCGAGGCAGTCACATCTCGAAGGCCATTATTAGCCATAACACGATACCTCCACTTTCCTTAAGCAAAAAGCGCTCCACACAAGATTGAATTAAAGGTGAAATGTGCGCTTGCCAGACTATGTTGAGTTCATTGCACCCAAGCTTCTGATGCTTCTGTTTAAGTTCAAAAAAGATATATTATGTTTCTTCGCAAGTTATACGTAAACCCGAAAATGTCATTATTTCCCGTATAAGTTTGAAACAACCAAATAAGCACTGAAATCGTCATGGGAAACATCCTATATATCAGACAACTGGTAGTTTTGCGATTTGGTCCAGATGTTATCAAAGCCATTACGGTGCTGCTACACATAGTGTCACTGCACACTACACAAAAGTTCTTCCCCAAAAACAAAACGAGTACGGAGACATTAATTCATTATATTGCAGGCTAATGAGGACAGTTATGCACTATACCATATAACTTCAATTTCAACTTACCTGTTACTTAGCATAACGGGCTTCAACAATGATTTGTTTGTTTATTTATTTATTGTATGATTGATTGATTGATGGATTCACGAAAGATGGTTGATAAAGCGCCATCCAACAAATGACATTACTCAAGCCTTGAGCTTCAACGTACCCGCGCAGTTAAATCAACTCCAGAGGTCCGTAAATAGATATACGGTTCTATAACGGACGCAACTGCATGATATATTTGTTTTTGATTAATTTCCATTGCCTGTTTGAAGCTTCTAAATTTAACTTGTGTCGGTACCTGTTACAATGTATTAATCACACGCATACTCATTTTTAGTAAGTTACACATGCAAATTATTTACTATTGCTTTTGAATACTGCTTTTCTTAATACTCATTTTAACAGTGTACGTATTTCCTTAGCGGTTATGTTATCCAACCCTATTTTAATCTGTTCGTAGTGCGCATGCATGTATATATATGTATTTATGCCCAAAGAACCAAGTGTTGTTTTAATGAAACTATCATAACGAAAGGCTTTGTTTTTATGGCGCAAGTGTGCACAACTGTTGCTACCTGGCAGCGGCCCCGTGGCCTCATCAAGCTGTATGCTTACAGCTTTATTGCCAGGGTGGCCATCAACATTGCATGTCGTGCATGTTGTAAGTAAAACTTGGTTTGACTTTAGACTTAACTTGATTGATTGATAGAAACATTTTTATTGTCTGGGCAGTAATAGCCTTGAACTTCCCATATATAACAGTGTGACATGCCCTTAGTACGTTTCGATGACTAATGGGCTTTAACTACACATAACAGTAGAATGGTCCTCGAAGCATATAAATAATGTCACTTCATTCGTAATGCACAAGTCCAACATGTATATCATATGCGCATGTTTTCGTGACATTCGTTTGTGTTTTCTGATACTGACAATAGGACTTCCATCCTTCAAGACAACATTCATATTTTGCTCGAATTTTGTGATGCAACAAATGTGCAGTGCAATGCATTCCTTGCAGGCTGCATTTATGCCTGATGATTGTGTTATCTCCAAAATTTACTTTTGCCGTACGACTAGCACGAACATTTACGTGCTTGTTTTTTTTTTTCGCTTCTAATTGATAACATCAGCAACCTTTCCTTTTGTATTTCTCTAGCCTGTACCCCTTCCTAAATTGCTTTAAACGCAACAGTGAAATAACGTCGATAACTTTTAAGTCCTCCTTATTTTATCTGTTTCATAATGCAGATGACAAAACGGCAAGCCGTGTTCCGTTTCAGCAAGCAAATGCGCGGTTTTCTAATGCAAAAGTAAAATGAGATAACTCAAACTTCTCAATATCTACTGCAAGAAAACGTCGCTATGATGAGCATCGTTCTGAATAATAATAATAATAATAATAATAATAATGATAATAATAATAATAATAATAATAATAAAAAGAAGAATAAGAAGAAACAGAAGAAGAAAAATGAGATGCACTTCTTTTATATTAATGTGATCTGAAGAAAGTTACAAAATGATATCATGTGAAGGTTGCCATCTGTAGCATAAAATTCTCGACCCAATATTCTTGAAATCAACTAACAGGCCAACTTATTTGTCCGCGATGGTGGGGAACGGCAAAGTTAATATGTATATTGATCAAACAACTGCACAGAAACAATAATGCCGGAACATCTTTTCATAATGTTATAGGAAAAATACTCACATCGTGATGTTTCACAATAATTTCGGCCTAAGTCGGAGGACTTTCCTAAGATTTCTTTCGTGTGTGCTTCTACCCATTTGTTGAGGTTCTTCATCACTCGTTATGTCTCCAGCACTATGACTGCCTGATATTCGTCCTAACGAACAACAATAGAACGCTCTCTGGAAATACGGGCGCTGCTCTTTTAAAATAAGCACGAGATATGTGCCATCACGGTACTGCGGGGGCTTCACCACTCTACTACATTCAGAGCTGAGCTGCAGACCTTACAGGGGACAGCCAGCAACCGCATAGCTTGCAGTGCACGATTCAAATTTATATTGTGGAAAAAATTTGAACTTGAGAAGAACACAAGGTAAGACAGACAGTTTCCCGAGAATCTGTCAATTTGTTTAGGTAAGATAGTACAGCAAGCAGCCAAGGCTTTTCGAAAAAAGGTGTGCCTTTTAGATTGCGATTAAAATAAAAATGAACTAAATTACAAGACTGTGTCTGTGGCCATACTCCACCGGGGGAAAAAGTACCTTACTTAAAGAGATATATTTCAGTGAAGTGCGGTATCTATTCCTCCGTTCTTGGCGTATTATAGCTCTGTAAGGGTTAATTACACACTAAATGTACACGGGCGCTCCAGCAAATGCTTAATGAAAAAGAAAATTCTACAGTATTCACTGCGAAAACGACGATTTGGTGATGGGTCACACCATGGCAAGGAAGTTCAGATTCTTGTTAGCAACCTCTTTAAGCTGCACATAAATCTAAGCAATTGGTTGTTCTTGCAACTCGTCCCACTCAAAATGTTAGTAACTCAGAATTTAGGCATATTAATTGGGCGGAATATTCAGCATCTTATATTGTGTCGATTCTGTCGAGAATACGGTTGAACATTTGCAGATGTAAGGATAAGAACAAATCACACGAAGGAAAATGGAGAAACAATATTGCTATTTTCTCGCCAAGAAGATATTTTATTCAAGTTGTCCAGCTATACTTATATAGCTGAAAAGCTCCACCAGCAAATAACATTATTTACGTGGCTATGAGGAAAACACAGACACTTGAACAGATGCAAGTTGATTAGTACCAAGCGATAAACACAGTTTTCGCGGTCATGCAGCAAATTGTTAGTTCACTCCAACCACCGAAAAGCTGGTATATTCTGCCTCGCGGTAACTAGCCAATCGCACAATATGTGGTGCCAGCGAAACTGGCATAATCAACCAAGCTATTGTTTATTTTCATTTTGGTGATATGGAGAAAGAACTGTTAAAAAGAGCTGTTTTTAGGGCAGCTTGACTTATCCACAGCCGCATTATAAACTTCGGGACATTAGCCGCACTCCGGTAATAAACAGAAAGGCATCACCTTACTTGTCAAAACGTCGGCTCGAGCACCCAGCCCCCGTTTACGGATTTTTTCATCGCAAGCTTTCATTTTCCACTTCCTACCGTTTTTTGGATATATACGCTAAGTAGTATGAAAACACACCAGCAAACATAGACGTAATACTGCACGCCGGCCATCCACCACCTCTCGTTCCCGCTCCTCTGCGTTTAATATATTTCATTTTCCATATATAGAAAAAAAAAGCACGCTGAGAGACGTCGTTTACCGCGGCTTTCAGCACCTAGGTCTGACGCAACAAGTGTATCGCGCGGAGGGTCCATTCTTCAAAAGTAGTTGCCGCCAGCATCGACAGATGGCGCCGGCGGAGCGCCAGTTGTTCGCGAGTGCCTTGCAGCCGCTGTACTCAATGCTGGCTGAACCGCCACCTGGAGCAGGCACATTTCGGCGCTTCTCCTCTCCACTCGCTGCTGCAAGCTATCGCCGCCCTACGTGGTGACCAAGCATCACGGTGAGCGACGCATCTTTTAACTCTACACTTCGCCAAGGAGTCCTCGCAAGACGATTGCATGAATACAAGTCTTTCCTCCGCAGCGTTTGATGAGTTCATCACATCTCCAGTCACTGAGGGAACGTGCTCAGTTCCCCGGCAGATGAGGAGTTTTCTGAAGTTTCGTGACGAGATTAGTATGTGAGAAAAGGGAGGTGAAGGCAGCACTCAAGTGTTATGTAAAAGCAGATAATATGTGTTGCCAAACCGGCCGATAAACGTTTTGTGGCTTATCGAAACGACACTCGTCCACTTTCCGTATAGATACGTCAATGTCTTACGTCCGAAAGATAAGCGTATAAGCACGAGAGCAAAGTCAAGATCAACAGATTGCGAGTCTATGCGCTTCAGGGCGCATGTGACATCTGCGATTACTTATTGCTGCTGTTATCAAGGGTGTTATCACATCGATCGGTATGCCGAGTGGTCTTCTTAAGCAATTTTTAGCCTATGAATTTGGCTAACAGAAGACACTTTTTCTGTTTTGACGTTCACTTTGCTACTGAGGCCGCTCAATTTTAGGACATCTATTTCTTTCAGCCTGTGTTCTTCAAATCAGTCATTAGAACACACCTGACACCTCACACCGTCTGCAGAACACACCTGACTGGGCTGAGGAACAATGTCTAATGATGGCAAGCAACAAGCACGTTCTGGTCAAATAAGTTCTAAAACTTGAGTACACGTGTTTATCCGTAAAACTTATTGCGCAATTTTATAGCATCGCCAGTCGCGCATACCGCGTTACATTTTCAGTGACATCTAGATATTAACTTAATTGTCGCTTTCGGCGAGCTCAGGAGAGGCAACGGCACTCGGGAGATAGAGTTGCGTGGTTCCTACACCCATTAGGGCAGGTACCCATAGCAACGACACGCCACGTTGCCAGAAGTGGACAGCTGTTGATAACCGCAGCTTAGTGAAAGTAAAACAAAGGGAAAAAATGACCGATCCCTCTTGAAAAGGTGCTGCGTGTTACGCATGACACTCGACTATGACGCAATGCTTAGCTCAAATAAATGTCTCTAGACAACCTGCCGATAAAGGCGTAGAGTCTAGCAGCGGGTACCTGTTGAGACTAAAGTTATAATCGCGTTGTGGGAGGAGATTCTGCAGATCTATCAGCGTGCGGTACCAGCAGATTGTGGAGAGAACGTTATGACGCTCGTGATGTCAAAATAAACAAACCCGCTTGTTTCACTACGCGTGTTTCTTCGGCGGAAGGATTTGTGCTGGCACAACGCCATCCACTTTGCGAAAAGAGCTAATGCGCTTTGCTCAAGAGGGTGACGTTTCGTTTTTCACTCCTGATAAATTTACTGGAATGCGAAGTTTTTGTTCTTCCTCATTTCACGAGGAAGGCACCGATTGAGATGACTGGCATCGAAAAAGTGGGCAACAATGTTGCAAATGTAATGTTGCGCAATAAAAAATTCTATTTTATTGGCCCGAAAGTACTTGCAGCACTTTCATTTTTAATTGTAAGCAACCAGCAACAAAGATATCATACGATTGCACTTCGCATTCATTATTTTTGTGAACATGAATGCGATGCGCCCTGCAAGTAACCAAAAAAAAAAAAAAAAAAAACGTCGGCGGATCAGTGAAGCTGTGTAAATTTCTATAAAAGTTTAAGTGAGAGAACACAGGCCCCCTTTCATGAAAGGGAGAATCATATTTCAATCTTTCACCTCTTTGATCGCACAAATAAACAAGCACGAAAAGCGACGCGGACACAGCGCTGTTGTCTGAAGAACTGAGCGGCATTTGTTGAGCGGCACATCGCGCGGACCCATCGCGACGCGGACACATCGCGCGTCGTCTGCAGAAGCAGAACGTCTCGTTTAAAGATTATTATGATCTTAATTGAAAATTTTATGTCTTATACTGGAACTGCATTTTGACGCCATGTTTCATCAGCAAAAGAAAAACCCTTACCATGCACTAATTTGTTTCACCAAACTATACTTGTGTTTGATTATTGTATCATAAATGGTTCATCACACTTGTAGAAGTCCTGGTGCATTATTACGCGACATCAATGGGTCTTTAAGGTAGTAAAGGCAATAAAGGTATTTAAGCTGTCATTTTATACACTTTTTTTTTCTTGATGATTTCAAAGAATGCAAAAAAGCAATAGTTCTAATGTTCAAGAATCATATACACGTATGCCTCATCAACGCAAACTTTTCTGTTTTTTAAAGCGTTCGCATCTACTGAGCAGCAATTCCGTGTACAAGTTCTTTAATTAAGAGTCGTCAGTAAAGACAGAGGCATGTATCCCAACGTTCATTCGATTCATAACAAAATAAATGTGGATGCTGAAGTTGCCAATGAACATAGGATAACCTACGAGCATTGGGTGTCAGTTAGCTTTGAAATTCGAGTTTTTCTTCAAAAAGACTGATGCAGGTAGCATATATGTGCACGACTGGCCCTTATATTAAATAGCGCGCCGAGATATCCTTGCGCGTGGGGTGGAGCAAGGCGCAAGTACGAATGAATAATTTTCAAGGTGACAATAACTACGTTTTATGCCTCTATATTGATGTCAAGTGCATATAAATCATATTTTAGTTTTAACATGTTTCATCGATGTCGTCTGATTAGGAAGAATGAATTTATGTGGTAACACGACTCTGAACTGCTCATGCGTGTCTTCGCGCTGATTTTTTATCATATTTGTAATTTCCAAATTCACTTGTTCCGTCACGACACCAATGATTTGCACGTTAACTTTCCTTAGAAAGCGCTTATTCTGCGCTTAGAGCATCGCTGGTTTATGATCATGATAAGTATATGTAATTTTTACCTCAAGCTCCTAATTCCGGACATCAACGTGGAACTTACTCGGTAATTATTTCTGCTGTAAGTTGTGTTTCAAACGTTCATGTAGTGTAGTTCAGGTTTTCCTCCAAAGCTCGTTATCCACGTCGCTGTATTTGATTACGCACGTGTACTCATTTGTGGTAAAAACGTTTTACCGGTGCATATGTGGGTACGTGAGAAAAATGAGTTAGATTTGATTGCTAATACCCATTATTAAGTAGGTGCACTCGCTCAATTTCCAAAGACAGCACTGTCACGCGTGCACTATAGCACTGCATTTGGAGTACATACGGTCCTCATATAAAGCACAGCAATAAAATCTTCTTTATTCACGGCTTCATATGTTCTTTTATATGGTTTATAATCAACAGCCCTGTTTCCCCGTGTCAAGGCTTTTAGAAATCAACATAGGTCTAAGCAGAGCAGAACCATTTTGAAGTGTCGCGAAATTGTACACCGGCCAAAACAAGAAGTGAAAAATTAATCACGTTTCAGCTGGCCGTACGGGAGGCTTGTGCACAAGAAACAAACCGACGAGGAATTCAAAGTGAATTGCGCTTGAGTACGTGACCCAAGCAGCGCGTTTACATCGCGGGAAGTGTCCCATCATTTCTATTCAGCGTGAGCGCCATGGTCCGAACGTGCAATGATTCGAGGTGCAAGCATGACGTAAGCCTCTTTTCCAGGACTAAAACACGTGTACTTGTAATGTGAATGTTGTGGCCTGTGGATTACTCAATACAAACACCTTGCATTTTTGTTTCCGTAACCAGCATTAACACGGGCTTAGAGAATTGTCAACAAATAAATTAATAGCATTCTTTTAAAGTATTGCCTAAAACCAGATATTTGAAATAAGCGAGATTAACTAGTGGCCTACTACTCTGGTCGTTTGAGAGCACTCTGACCGTTTTCCGAAGTGGTGAATAAAAGAGGTTTAAAGCTCTGCAAACGAGAACAAGCAGGTACGCAAGTCCCGATCCTCCTTCCTTATCACGTATTGGCCCGCTTATTTCATCAGTAATCCTTAGTTGGTCTTTTACTTCAATTTTCCATAGCCTTTTGAGCGCTCTGAAATAGCCACCCGAAGGTATCATACGTTTAGCATTCAAAGAGTATCTCTTACGACAGCGTCTGTAGCGTCTGTTGCTTCCTAATCTGGGTTTACCAGTCCTTCCTCCTTGACTGGCTGAACTCTTTTGGGAAATTTCTACTGCGCTTGTTTGTGATTTAATGTAAAGAAAATTGCCCGAATGTACCTTCTCAATTTGACATATACAGGGTCCTTTCGTACAACTAGATGGAAAAAGAAAAAGACACCAAGCTGTTTTGGAATATGCTCGCTGTATCAATTAGCTCTTTAGTAAAACATTTTCGGGTAGTTCCAGCATGGCTCGTAAGTAAGGTGACGCCCTGAAGCCGCGAAAACTCCCCTCGACATTACGGAGTGTACACAGTAAACAGTGTTTTGTTATATACAGCCGCTTTTTTTTTCAGAATAGCCGGATAGTGCCCCGTTACGTAACGGATAAAAAATAGCTGCACGCTGATTGTTCTAGCTGCCACTGAGAATGAATTCGTTCACATAAATGGAATACATGTTTTCATCTAGGATAACCCTAACGACTATTTTAACACGCATACGAAATCTTTATGTGAACACTGAAGCAGTGAATCTACGTTATACTTAACGCTTCACTGCATGCCAGCAACAGATAAGTAGGGGAACCGGAATCATCAGAGACGCACTCGCAACACTCTTCGCTTAGAATTCCGCTTTCGTAACGCGAGTTTGCCCTCACTGAAACCCTCCCCGCTTCAGCGCGTCATTCGACTTGTGCCGGTGGCTTGAATGCTGTGTGTATTCAAGCAAAACAGTCTAATCTCTTTTACAAAACCAGCGTTTAAGTGGGTTGTCACTGCAGAAACCTTCGCTATGCAATTTTAGACGTTCCATATTTATAATAGTATTCTTATAAAACATATAAGGAGTGCGTGTATGTTTCTTAAGAGTATACGGAATACGCATGCAGTGCGAACAGAGAAAAAAGTGTCCGGTCGCCGCCGGAGCTTTCATTGGTGGTACATAAGTTTGACGTCATCTACAATGTAACAGGAACGGAACAGCGCTTGCTCTGTTGTTCATTATCCTTCGTCCCGTTTTCGCGCTGTTTTGAACGCAGGAACGCAATTGTGTTGTAGTGCCCGGTTCCGTCAAACGTAGTGCCAACGTATGACCGATGTTTCCCGTGAGATGAAGGCAGAAAACGTAGCAGACAAGAAAAATAGGCAGTCGTCCAATCCGCCATCTACGATGTATTACCATACGCCACCAGAACCTACTCCCCATTTACGCTGTCTGTACGCAGCAACAGCAAGAGTGTTAGGAAGAATTTTCATATATTTATGACATATCCCTTAGCTCTAGTTGTTTCGTTGAATCTACATACGAGAGGCCTCGGAAAATGTGGAAGCCAACACCCCTGTATTCGCTCCTTTTGCCTATCTATCTATCTATCTATCTATCTATCTATCTATCTATCTATCTATCTATCTATCTATCTATCTATCTATCTATCTATCTATCTATCTATCTATCTATCTATCTATCTATCTATCTATCTATCTATCTATCTATCTATCTATCTATCTATCTATCTATCTATCTATCTATCTATCTATCTATCTATCTATCTATCTATCTATCTATCTATCTATCTATCTATCTATCTATCTATCTATCGAGCAATACACCTATATGCAACATTAACTGTCCGTTCGTATGGTGTTTGGGAACATTAATATTTCCTCTCGTGCACACCCAGTCAAGTCGTACTTTTTTCGAATCACAAACACTGCCTTTGTAGTTCGGAAAATTTCAGATTATAGCAGCAATCATGGAAGCTTTTATTAGTGTATTTTTTAGTAACCTCTACGCACTGTAGGTTTAAGATTTTCCGCGTAAAGGTTTTGTTCTCCTAAATTGCTGGATAATTATTCATGCTCATAAAACAAAATACGCCGAGTTGCCTCAGAAGGTGGTGAACATTGCAGAGTTGGCAGCACATTCAAAAGACGCACGCGGGTTTTCAAGTCTAGGCTCGCGTTGTCTGAAGCAACCTGTACTATATACTGCAAGGTCATTCACACCACTGTTCACGTTCAAAGAGCAACCTACAGAGCCTTATTCTTTCCGTTTACCGCTTTGGTCACCTGTCAATTCAAGGCAATTTTCAAAAGCCACATTTGTGCAAGCGGGCGCACGTCGCCACGTAGGCTATCACCATTGAGCGGATATCACCCCTGAATGTGATATCGGCTCCTGCATTAACCAGAGATGTAAAACGAAACGAAAAATACACGGAAGCACGAAGAAGCTGGTTTGGTTAGCGGTGCAATTAGCTTTAGGCAACATGTAATGAGCTAGTTAAAAAGGCAAAGGCAGCTTTTCCTACAGATCTATTTTATTGCATTTTCTCGAATGCTGCGTGAGATGAGCTCCTAATGCGTTTTTGCTTCAATGAAATGGAAATTGGACACAGCTGGAGTTGCGGTATCATATCTGGTTCAGCAGTCTCCCCCTATTCATGTTTTTAATACTTTTTTAAATGCAAGTTATATGGCTCCGTACCTGATGCACAGAAAAAGGCCACTGCGTCATTCTTTTTTTTACTTTATTGCAAATGCACAGCGTTTAAAACATGCGGCAGCCATTTCGATTTGCGCTCACGCAAGAATCATTGCGCACATTCGTTTGCTGTAACTCTATAAGCAGTCTGAACTGGCTTCATATTTTGTATTTTCATTGCCAAAACTAGCCTGTGAAATTGTATCGGTTACAGAAATTAATAATTTTATGGAGCAATAGCAATCTAATGTAACGCAAGCCTAGATGGGCATCAACACAGGGAATTTTATTACTAATAGTATTCAATAAACGACGGATTATATAAAAGTAAATTGTTAAACCAGAACGTCTTTGCAATGCCTGAAGAATCATCATCGCAGCATGCAGAAACATGCAGTAACATTTGAGACTGCTACTTTCGTTTATCCAACCAAGGCCATTAAACTTTAATGCTGCATTTGTGTATCTAAAGCATACGCGCCCAAACTTATCAAGGGAAGTCGAGTAATGTTTCACTTTCGCGGCTATTCCATCCCACAGGCTTACGTACAATGAAAACCATATAATGAAAACCTTCAGTGAAGACCCATCGAATCAATAATAAATATATTGGCGGGTGAAATGCAACACAATGTCCAACAGCGGTGGCATTTGGGCATCCGTAATCCAATTCAGTATTAAATTTCTCACTTACTATTGAGCAGATATCATGTTTTTTGCATCCTGAAAATATTGCTACATATAGGCTGCCGGAATCCATATTGTCGACGCGCGTGTGCGCCCGACGAAGAGGACGAAGGTCGTTAGCTGCTCGAGCTCGGAGCCGGATTGCTCAGCGCTGCAGCCGTTCTTGAAAATATATCTTGTGAATAGCGACTTGTAAAAGCGACTGTCACTCACGTAACATATTTGGTGGAGGTGGAACGTTCCCCGTCCTCATCACGCAGCTCCGCAGTGGCCGCGTCATCCAGCCTCTCGCCATGGCTTCCAATGACAACCCGTCCCCATCTCCATCTGCGGCTCCTACGACAACCTTTGTTGCGGTCCCCACCCCCCGCGATCCTGGGACATTCTCTGCGCAACCTGGCCTCGACGTCGACTACTGGCTTCGCCTGTATGAACGGGTCAGTCAAACTCACCGGTGGGACCCTACCATGATGCTCGCTAATGTTCTCTTCTACTTGGACGGAACCCCGCGCATCTGGTATGAAACACATGAGACCGAGCTCACCAGCTGAGACACGTTCAAGGAGAAGCTACGTGACATCTTTGGGAACCCGACCGGTCGCCACGCAGCTGCACGACAAGAGCTCGCTACCCGTGTCCAGTCACCTACTGAGTCGTATGTCTCATACATACAAGAAGTGCTTGCTCTTTGCCGGAAAGTGGACGAGGCAATGCCCGAAGCTGACAAAGTGGGTCACGTTTTGAAAGGCATCGCGGACGACGCTTTCCATTTGCTGGTCTACACCAACGTCTCGACTATCGACCGCATCATTCAAGAATGCCGCCGTTTCGAAACGGCCAAAAGCCGTCGTGTGCACCCTCAATTTTCTCGGTTGCCAAACACGGCTGCCACGTCCACCTGCTCCGATTCCGCCGCTACACCGCCCTTTGAGCAGAGTGTAACGCGTATCGTTCGACGGGAACTTGAAGCGGCAAGTCCGGCGCCGTTCCAGCCCTCTTCATTCAACCATGCCACTATACAACCAACCCCCGCGGTCTCCGTTATTCAGGCGGTCGTACGACAAGAATTCGCCAACCTCGGGTTCCCTGTCGCCTGCCCCGTCTCTCGCCCCTCGTCCCGACCAATGCCCATGAATGCACCTCGAAGTGACCCATACGTTCCTCCACGATCTCGCAACCCAGCGGAATGGCGTACTCCCGACGACAGACCCATCTGCTTCCGGTGCCACCGCGTTGGTCATGTATCCCGCTACTGCCGCGCCACTTGGACGCCGCCATATAGGACCCAATTTTTCTCGCCTTCCCGCCCATATGAAGATCTTCGCCGGTATTCGCCCAGCCGTACAGACCCTACTGGTGACACACCTAACAGCCGCCCTCCTGCTCGTTCACCGTCCCCTCAACGCCGTCGTTCCCCGTCGCCCCAACCCCGCCGCCACCCCTCGCCGCCCAACTTTGCATCGTACCCGACGGAAAACTAGATCGTGCAGCTCCTGGAGGTAGTGCTGCATCATCTCCTTCTGAACCAAATCCTCCGTTGACGCTTCCTACGAACAAGAACCTCATCGATGTGCATGTGGACGGTATTTCTTTGACGGCTCTAGTCGATACTGGAGCTCACGTGTCCATAATCAGTGCTCGTCTTTGTCGCCGACTGAAAAAAGACCTCACACCTGCTACTACAAAAGCTGTACGCGTCGCCGATGGCGGAACTGTTCCTGTCACTGGAATGTGTACAGCTCGCATAAGCATAGCCGACCGTTACGTTCCTGTCCTCTTCACGGTGCTCCATAATTGTCCTCATGACCTCATCCTAGGGATGGACTTCCTGTCGACCCATTCTGCCCTGATAGACTGTTCCGCTGGTACTCTTTGCTTGGACCTTCCTCTTCAGCCAGATATTCACCCCGACCTCCCACACAGCCTCTGCACCTCGGATTTCATCCGCCTACCGCCTAAAGCCCTAACATTCGCCGAATTCACAACGACTTCATCCGTGTTGGATGGGCACTACGTCGTCACGCCGATTACTGATGTACTTCTGGCACGTGACATCACTGTGCCTCACTGCGTCATAACTATAGCCGCTAACCGGGTACATCTCCCCGTCATAAATTTCGGCTTCACGAAGCAAGTCCTCCCTCAAGGCATCTTAATCGCCACGTTGCGGTCCTTAGCCGATGACCACGTCACCTCTTTTGCAGCAGACGTATGCTCCAATATTCCTTGTCGCCCACCCGATACCACAAGCCTCGACATGGCATTACGCCCCATGATTGCCCCAGACCTCCCCCTAGCGCAATCAGCCGCCCTCATCCGCCTTTTGGCTTCTTACCGCGAGATCTTTGACCTTGACAATCGACCACTCGGCCAAACTTCTCTTGTGCAGCACCGTATCAACACAGGTGATGCTGTTCCCATTCACCGTCGACAGTATCGGGTGTCCGTATCGGAGCGCCAGATTATTCAAGAAGAAGTAAACAAGATGTTAGCTAAAGGCATTATTGAGCCCTCATCGAGCCCTTGGGCGTCACCCGTCGTCCTGGTTAAAAAGAAAGACAACACGTGGCGTTTCTGCATCGATTACCGGCATCTAAATCGAATTACGAAAAAGGACGTGTATCCTTTGCCCCGCATTGATGACGCTCTCGATTGTCTCCATGGCGCACGCTACTTTTCATCCATAGACCTTCGCTCCGGTTATTGGCAGATTGCCGTGGACGAGAAAGACCAAGAAAAGACCGCCTTCGTCACTCCCGATGGCCTGTACCAATTCAAGGTTATGCCCTTCGGTCTATGCAACGCCCCAGCCACGTTCGAGCGCATGATGGACTCTCTGCTACAAGGGTTCAAATGGTCAACATGCCTTTGTTACCTAGACGACGTCCTCGTATTTTCACCTACATTTGAGACCCACCTTGAGCGTCTGTCGGCTATTCTCGACGTCTTCCGCAATGCTGGCCTCCAGTTGAACTCGTCGAAGTGTCACTTCGGCCGCCAACAGATTACAGTGTTGGGCCACCTCGTTGATGCTTCTGGTGTGCGGCCGGACCCTGAGAAAATTCGTGCCGTCACCAGTTTCCCAGTACCCAAATCCGCCAAAGATGTTCGGAGTTTTGTGGGACTCTGTTCCTATTTCCGGCGGTTCGTGAAGGACTTTGCAGCAATCGCTCGACCACTTACTGATCTTCTAAAGAAAGACGTCCCATTTTCGTGGGGGTCCACTCAAGCTGCCGCCTTCTCTCACCTCATCACAATTTTGACGACGCCACCTATATTGGCCCACTTTGACCCATCCGCCCCGACTGAGGTCCGAACTGATGCCAGTGGTCACGGGATCGGAGCCGTCCTCGCCCAACGTCAGCAGGGACACGACCGCGTTATCGCCTACGCTAGTCGCCTCCTTACACCTGCGGAGCGCAACTATTCGATCACCGAAAGAGAATGCCTTGCTCTTGTCTGGGCGGTCTCCAAGTTCCGTCCATATTTATATGGCACTCACTTCTCCGTAGTCACCGACCACCACGCGCTCTGCTGGCTTTCATCATTAAGGGATCCCACAGGTCGACTTGGTCGCTGGGCTCTGCGACTGCAAGAGTACACTTTTGCAGTGACGTACAAGTCTGGACGCCTGCATCAGGACGCCGACTGCCTATCTCGCTATCCGGTTGGCGAGTCGCGCACCGTCCCTGACACCGACGCTTGCGTGTGCACCGTTTCCCAACTGACCCACATAGCCGACGAGCAACGCCGTGATGCATCCTTACGGGCTATCATCGAGTGCCTCGAAGCCTCACCTTCGGACCGATCTCATCGCTCGTTCGTACGCCAGAATGGTACGCTATACCGCCACAACTTTCATCCAGACGGACCATCCCTGCTGCTTGTTGTACCCAAACACCTCCGCTCTGCTGTACTCCACGAACTTCACGACGTTCCAACTGCCGGTCACCTTGGTGTGTCCCGCACATACGACCGAATCAGCCGTCGCTTCTATTGGCCAGGTCTCGCACGCTCCGTCAGACGATACGTCGCGGCGTGTGAGAAATGTCAACGCCGCAAAACACCATCGACGCTTCCGGCTGGGTGCCTTCAACCCCTCGACATTTCGTCCGAACCCTTCTTTCGCGTCGGCTTGGACCTACTCGGCCCTTTTCCCCTGTCTTCTGCTGGCAACAGGTGGATAGCTGTGGCCACAGACTACGCCACACGCTACGCCATCACACGAGCTCTTCCAACAAGCTGCGCCACAGATGTCGCCGATTTTCTTCTGCGCGACGTGATCTTGCAACACGGTGCTCCACGCCAGCTGCTCACGGACCGTGGCCGCACATTTCTATCGAGAGTCATAGCGGACATCCTGCGTTCATGTGAAACGCGGCATAAGCTCACTACGTCGTACCATCCGCAAACGAATGGCCTCACGGAGCGTCTGAACCGAACCCTAACCGACATGCTTTCAAAGTATGTTTCCTCAGACCACTCCGACTGGGACCTTGCTCTACCGTACGTGACATTTGCCTACAATTCCTCGCGCCATGACACGGCTGGTTACTCCCCATTTTTCCTGCTGTTCGGCCGCGAACCCACATTGCCCCTTGATACAGTCATTCCGTTGCCAGCAGCTCCGACCACTGAATACGCCCTGGACGCTATCAGCCGGGCCGCTCATGCACGCGAAGCCGCTCGTACTCGCCTTCTGACCTCCCAAGAGAACCAACGCCGTCGGTATGATCAACGACACCGCGACGTACACTTTTCGCCCGGTTCTTTGGTTCTGCTGTGGTCTCCGACCCGGCACGTTGGCCTGTCCGACAAACTGCTCTCTCGGTACACAGGGCCATACCGAGTGCTTCGTGCGGTGACTCCCGTCACCTATGAAATCGCTCCTGCTGACTCGTCGTCTTCATCCACCCCGCATGCCAGCGACATCGTACACGTCGCACGCCTGAAGCAGTACCACTCGCCCAATGACGTTGACGCCTAGATGCGCCGAGACGGCGCCTTTGCGCCGGGGGTTATGCTACATGTAGGCTGCCGGAATCCATATTGTCGACGCGCGTGTGCGCCCGACGAAGAGGACGAAGGTCGTTAGCTGCTCGAGCTCGGAGCCGGATTGCTCAGCGCTGCAGCCGTTCTTGAAAATATATCTTGTGAATAGCGACTTGTAAAAGCGACTGTCACTCACGTAACAATATCAAGAAGCCATGGTATCATTGGAAAAATATTTGCTACGTGGTGAAAAAACACAAATCACTTGTAGCAGCAATCTAAATTTATCACTTTTTTTGTGGAGCAAAACAGCACAGTAACTAAAAAACCCCAGGCCTGCGCGGAAAGCGCAGCACAGTCACAGCCAGTGCTGGGCAGTATCGAAGATACATGTATCTTAGATACTATCGTAGATACTCCTTGGGTATCTTGTATCTGTATCGCGATACGTCTCGCAAGACGTGTATCAGTATCGGTATTTCCGATACATTCAATAATGTATCGTGTATCTTAAGATACAAGATACTCCTATCGCAACACCACCGTGCGAAACAATTATCGCTGGCTGAACTCCGCTTCTGAAGCTAGTACTGGCGCCACTAAGCCACCTGAATAAAACTAAGGGCAGCGACATAAATTTATCTTTCAGCCAGAGTCCTCTAGTGAGGGCAGGTGATGAGGTCTGCGCGTCCCTCTTAGTGGAACAGAGTCAAGTGGCAGCGCTCGCGCAGTCTCGACACAAACATGCGCGCGAGCGTCTACACCCAGCCCACGTATAGTTCTTGTTTTCTCGAATTCTTTATTTGTGTCAGTTCCATGCACTTTCTCTTAGCCGCGGTCCTGCGCAGCGCACTCTGATGAGCGCAGCGTCTGTCACGGAAATTCTTATGCTGCTTTCGTGTCGTTATTGAAGATTCTCTTGCGTGGTTCTTCGTTACGAAATCTGAAGAATGCAAGAACGGAGTTGCTTCGCGTCTCATGGCTTTCACACACCAGCGACTTGAAGGACTTCGTGGATGTAAGTTTGCCTTACATACGATGACATTGGCTTATATGCAGATATTGTTTAAAGAACTATAGCTCCACCGACACCGATGTTCGATCTATTAGAACAAGCATTTACTCAGCAAAAGATATCTTGGTGTACCGTATCTTTTTCTTCTTGCTATCTTTTTTTTTCAAAGAGCTTTTGAAACCATAATTTGTTTGTTAGCGCAAACGCTTTCTTATCTGCGCTTCTTTTGGATATGATACGTTACCTATGTCTCTATTGTTTTTTTCCAATGTTGTCGCTGCAATATCTCTTTTGTAAAGGGCTGCCAAAAGAAACTCTCTGCTTTTCTGCTACTTTTAAATGTCTGCGTTATATTTGCTACTGTTTACACATTTATACTTCACTTGAATTTACTTTTCTACCAAGGAGATTTTGAAAACAAACATATAGTTATGTGGGCGTGCCTTGAGTATACAGTGATAATAATATTCGAGGTTTAACGTCCCCAAACCACCTTATAATTATGAGAGACGCCGTGGTGGAGGGCGTCCGAAATTTCGAACACCTGAGGTTTTTCAACGTGCACCTAAACCTAAATACACTGGCCTCAAGGATTTTTGCCTCCATCGAAAATTATTCCGCCATGAGCAGAATTCGTTCTTGTGATCTTCGGGTCAGGAGTCGAACACCATAACCACTAGGCCACCGCGACGGGCTTTGAGTATACAGTACAAACCATTCTACTTTTCCGCTTAATAAAATAGTGAAATTGAGTTTGCATTATAATAATGGAAATTATTAGGAGCTATCTTATAGATGTTAGATGGGGGATTCGAGAAAAATTTATATCAAATCCACCGTTTGTCTCATGAGCGCCCCAACTAGTATTTTAAACAATTTTGCGTAGAAAATTAATTTTCTATTGTCTTACCATAACAGGTAAGCAGATGATACTTCATCCTTAATTGGCATAGCTAAGAGTGGTGCCGCCTGCATCGAGTTTCTTTACTTTTTCACTGTGAATGTTTCATACAGACCCCCCCCCGTCTATTTTACTTATAATTTCTTTTTTTTCCCCTTTATCAGGCCTCCGTAAATTTTTTTTTTTTACTATTACTTGTCGCCAGATCATCGGAGCTGTAAGTGGTAATAGCGCGAATAGCGGCGGTGTCCTGCGGCGCTTTGTGCAACTGTACTTGCATGCGCTCTTATTTATTTATTTATTTATTTATTTATTTATTTATTTATTTATTTATTTATTTATTTATTTTGGTGTGATTGGGTTTAAACCGCAAAAAAACTGTTAGCATCACTCAGCGCAAGCCGCGCCGCAATGTTTCGGAAGCTTCGCATTTTTTTTCAATTGTTATGCTAAAATTACGCGCAGGACGCGAGTAGTCTAGTTTATTCGGGAGCTTGCGCGAGCTCCAGTGATAACGCTCGAAGCTTTGATCCCTCATGTATGAAAGACGACGCGTTCCGCCGACGACCAGATTACCGACGACCGACGAATGTGATCGCAGCTGTCACCGTGCAGGATGCTTCGCTTGTACTTTCAGTTACTTAGTTTTCTTGGCGCAAGTTAGCACAGTAAAAAGTTTCGTTTCTACAATTAGACTGCCGCCTTCATATTCGACACTACACCACTTGACAATACACTACGCCTGACATGTTTCCTGGTTGCACATGTTCTTTCGTTGAAGAAAAATTTTTCAAAAATTGCAAGTTAGTGAGTATATTTATAACGAACGCTTTAAACTAGAAGATACGTCGAATATGATCAGCCATTTCTGTTTTATGTCCTCTACGTATGCACTATGCGTCATAAAAAAATGTCGCCAGCAGCTTTGTTGCTGCTGTACACCTGTCAGGGGATCCAGTATCGCGTAGCGGTGGCTTACGGACAAGGTAAATATCCACGCCGGTATTTGCACCATCGTGACAAGGCTTCGTACTGAAGTTCGCGTGACTACATGACAACCCGCTAGCTGGTCGGCAAGCTGAGCAGCGACTCCCATCAATTACACAAAAACAAGCAAGAACCGCTGTCAGCGAAGTTAATGAAGAGGTGTCCTGTTAAGCAGCTTAAACAAAGCCCAGTAAGTTATTTCGGAATTGATCTAATGAACGTTTAGCAAGAAGGACAAAACTTTTCAGATACTAACAGGCATTTCATTCAAATGAAACAAGGTTGGTCACATTTAATAAATTTCAAGCAGACATTTTTTTGCATTGGCCTTCGCTGCTGCATTATATGGTTCTATAATAACAAAATTGTGAATGTATCGAAATATCTTAAGATACATTTGGCATGTATCGTATCGGATACAATTATTGCGATAGTATCTTGTATCTGTATCTCAAATATTTTGTGCCTAAGTATCTTGTACCATATCGCGATACCATTTCAAAGTATCTTTGCCCAGCCCTGGACACAGCGAAAGCTTGAGGAGCGTCTTTTCTAGATCCCTCTATAAACTCTCATGTGGCTACTAATACAACTACACTAGGAACGTACCCACTACGCCACAAATCATAATTTTTGTGAAGTTGGGAAGCACCCACCACGACATTACTAGTCATTCTGCGGAGAAGCGAGCTACCGTCTGTAAGGCATTATGCGCAGTTTCTTGATACGACGGCTAATGACGATGAAGGGTCATTTCACGCCAAACGTCCCAAACATTGCGCTCGACCCTCTCCAATTGTATTGTAAAAAATTCTGCACGTTCATATCGGTGCACCATTTGCCCTCGGAAAGTATTTTATGGAAATTTTCTTTTTGTCTATTACAGTGATTTGAATTTTGCCGTAGTGGGTGAAACCTAGGTTGCGAAAAAAATGCTCTAAAAATACAATACTTCACGGAACGTCTTAAATATCTGCTATTTGCTTGAAACGGAATGGCACTATTTTATTACCACCCACTGACGACCACTACTATGTCTCACAATGTGCTTTGTGCTGAAGCAAATATGCAATTCTGCGACCATTTTGATTATTTTTTAAAAGTTCTGCCAATGTTACAGACACAATATGACAATACCACATGGCTGGATAGTTGGCAGCAAGCGTGTCGAAAAAGTATTAAAGCCGATGACCGAGTAGTTTCACAGTGGAAGGGGCGCAAACATTGAAATATGTGTGAAATGCTCCATGTCAGGCACATGTAGAGTGGTGATGCGGTTCAAGTAAAAACTCACTTGGAAACTCACTTGGAAGAGCAAACAAAGGAGATTTATTTTCGAAAGTTTAATCAGAGTGATCTTTCTTTTAGGCGAGAAGGAAAAATTTATGTTGAGCGTTCCCGATGTGCCTGGGCGCGGGCCCGTAAGTCCGCTTCACTGCACCGCAACACTTCGTTGAGGCAACTGAAATATGCGGCGCCCACGCGGGTGGCAAGATCGTATGCTGCTGTTAGTTTCCACGTTGCTGAAAACTTGCAAACACTTTATATGGCTGGCAGAAGGGCACTAAAGGCTGTAGTCGGAGCTGAGCACTATTTCATTGCCATTGATGTTTCAAGATTTCGTGCCATCATCACTGACCACTGTTAAAGCCGGGCTCACCTCCTACTCAGCAACACAGGTATTTCAAGTGGCGAAGACCATACGTCGGCAACGGAAGTTAGAACTGCAACCTCCGCGGAGATTGAAAACCGGGCAAACAACCCAAGTTCTGCGTCTGACGTACGTGCGCATGTAGTGGCGTGGCAATGAAATAGTGCTCAGCTCCGACTACAGCCTTTAGTGCCCTTCTGCCAGCCATATAAACTATTTGCAAGTTTTCAGCAACGTGGAAACTCACAGCATCACACGATCTTGCCACCCACGTGGGCGCCGCATATTTCCGTTGCCCCAAAGATGAGTGGCGGCTCAGTGAAGCGTATTTACGGGCCCGCGCCCAGACACGTCACGAACGCTCAACACAAGTTTTGCTTCCTCGCCTGAAAGAAAAATCACTCCGATTAAACTTTCGCAAATAGATCTCCTTTGTTTACTCTTCCAAATGAGACCAAGCGTGCATTTCACAGCGAAAGCTGTTATGAGATCATTTCACCGGCCGTTTTTGGCGCCGTAGTTGTCCGCCGCCGCCGCCGGTGTCCGTAACCAGTATCGATCGAAATAAGAAAAAAAACGAAATAAGAAAAAATTCCAGGATGGAACGAGGTTCGAACCTGGGTCCTCTGCGTGGGAGCCCAGTATTCAACCTCTGAGCCATGCCGGTGCTTGAAACTGCTTTGCAAAAATGTCCTATACAGGCTTCATGTCGGGAAGGAACCGCATTAGCATATGCAATATAGCGTGGTAGAACAGTAAAATAAGCACCAAGCGTCGCACAACGCGAATTCTGTAACCAGGCGTCACACAATGCGAATTGCGTTGAATGCTTCCAACCCATTACAAAGGGCTCTGCCATAATTCTTCGTCGTCATCAGGCACAGCATCAACAAAGTGCGCATAATGCCTTACATGCGTTTAGCAGGTACCACGGCTCTCCGTAAAATGACGAAAATGGCACAGTGCCTGCTGCCCTACTTCTCAAAAATTACAATGATGTTAGAATGATGTAACATTACATCATTACATCCCTCAGTTACAATGATGTATAGCGTAGTGGGTTCCTCGCAAGTGCACTTTTATTAGTTGCCAAGGAAGCCCATAAGCGCATGATCCATTTCCTCGGGTTGGTTGGTTGGTTGGTTGGTTGGTGAAAAATTTATTTGGGTCCTGCAAGGCGCGCGTCAGCGCGCAGCGGGCGACTCAGTAAAATTACAATGATTTATAGCGTAGTGGGTTCCTCGCAAGTGCACTTGTATTGGTTGTCAAGGAAGCCCATAAGCGCATGATCCATTTCTTCGGGGTGTCAGTAAAGTTCTTCGCCCCCCCCCCCGTCTCTCTCCCACGTCAGCGTATGTTATACAGCATGACGGGAGAGGGAAATAGCGACCGGGCGTCACCCAATGCAAATTACATAACTGGTCGGCCGTTTAAAGCTGCCAACCCATTACAAAGGGCTGAGCCATAATTCTTCATCGTCATCAGTCGTCGCGTCAACAAAGTGCACATAATGCCTTACAGACGTATAGCTGGTGCCTCGCTTCTCCGCAGAATGACGAATAATGGCTTAGTAGGTGCTTCCCAACTTCACAAAAATTGTGATTTATGGCGTAGTGGGTACGTTTCTAGTGTACTTGTAGCCCCAAGAGAGCTTACAACAGCCTCTAGAAACGCCACTCTTTCAGCTTTCGCTGTGACTGTGCTGCGGTTTCAGCGCAGGCCTGGCGTTTTTTACTTGAACCGCATCACCACTCTACATGTGCCTGACATGGGGCATTTCAGACATTTTTCATTGTTTGCGCCCCTTGCACTTCGAAACTACTCGGTCATCGACTTCAATACTTTTTTGACACGCTTACTGCCAACTATCCAGCCATGTGACATTGTCATATTGTGTCTGCAATATTCGTAGAACTTTTAAAAAATCATCAAAATGGGCGCAGAATTGCATAATTGCTTCAGCACAAAGCACATTGTGAGACATAGTAGTGGTCGTCAGTGGGTGATAATAAGATAGGGCCATTCCTTTTCAAGCAAATAGCAGATATTTAAGACGTTCCGTGAAGTATTGTATTTTTAGAGCATTTTTTTCGCAACCTATATTTCACCAACTATGGCAAAATTCAAATCACTGTAATAGACAAATTTCTTTTTCCAAAAAGTACTTTCCCAGGGCAAACAGTGCACCGATACCAACGTCCACAACTTTTTACAACACAGTTGGACATGGTCGAGCGCAATGTTTGGAACGTTTGGCATGGGATGACCCTGAAGAAATATGACTGAGCATTTTGTAATGGGTTGGAAGCTTTAAATTACCCACTAGTTACGTATTTCGCATTGTGTGTCGCCCGATCGTTATTTCACTCTCCCACCACGCTTTATAACATACGGTAACGTGAGAAGAGATAGAGAGAGGGAATTAACTTTATTGAGACCCTGAGGAAATGGATCATGGGAGCCTTATGGGCTTCCTTGGCAACCAATAGAAGTCGAAAAGACGATGAAGTGTCTTCTTGGCAGAACGCTTGTTTCTGTGCTCTCTGAATTTTTAGTGAAATCTTTGCCTTTTCGAGGTGCCTCGCCTCCCCGTCTTGCGATCATGGACGCGGAGTAGGCCAGAGGCCCGTCTGGCCAGAAGTTATCGCGGCCGTCAATCGCAAGGAACTGAGTTGTGTCTCCCAGTGACACTTAGGACACCGAGCTGTACTTTGTCGGAAGACGACACATCAGACGACAGCTTCATACCCGTCCGGAGTAAGAAGGCGAAGAGAAAGATCATCAACGCACCGCCGTCAACTCCTGCGAGTACAGCGACTATGCAGTCAAGGCCTGCGCGCTGGCCGCATGTCATCATCTTCATGCCGGAGGATCCCTCAAGCAACCTACGACTGCTAAACAGGCAAGCCTTATCCGTTGTGCTGGAATGTGCGGTGCCAGATCAAATTAAAGACATCAGAATAAATCCACGGAAGAACATCCTTGCCATAGACGTGAACAACGTGAGTGCGCTAGGCCAGCTTCAGCAATTCACGGAGCTAGGAGGCAGTAAAGTGCGCCCCTTTATCCCGATTGATGATACATCTATAGCCGACGTAATTTACGACATCGACATTGCCATTCCCAATGCTGACTTACCTACCCTCATCAAGCCGGCAAACGAGGGCATTGTCATTACGCAAGTGCGTCGCCTTGGGAATACGCACTGCGTGAAAGTGATCTTCAAGGGGGATTGCATACCATCACACGTGAAAGTCGGACATTTCCGACATCCGGTTCGGCCATTCATCCAGAAGCCGCTTCAGTGTCATCAGTGCTTCAGGCTAGGACATGTCAGGGGCATGTGCCCCAACTCGCTACTGTGTCCCCGTTGCACTGGACCTCATGCAGAAGACACCTGCCGTGCCACTACTCTGAAGTGCGCCAACTGCAGCGGTCCCCATGCTGCCTCGTCGAAAGACTGTCCTCGCATCAAGAAGGAGTGTGCGGTACTCAAGCAAATGGTCCGCAACAATTCGACCCACATGGAGGCAGCCGAAGTAGTCAAGCGTCGGCGTCGACGTCGACATCATCGTACGTCTTCTAAGAACGCGCATGCTCGAAATGATAGTGCCCACTCAACGGCGGCACCACCCAGTCGCGCCGCGAAAGGGCCCGCCACTTCCACGAAGGAAACGGATAAGCATCTTCCTCCAGAGGAATGGCCTACGCTTCCGACCCGCCCCCTTTCCAAGGAACCTTGGGAGGTCGCCGCCCCACCGGAACCATCTCCAGTCATGGATGGTATACCTAAAACAGTTCGTCAAGTCATTTCGGTGCTGCGTTCCCTTATGGGAGCCATCCGAGCGATATTAATGGACATGGGGACGTCAGCTCGAAGCGCACTTAAAGTGCTGGGCGCCTTAAGCCCAGTGCTTGAATCTCTCGAATAGAAACATGGATACCCATATCTCATCCTTCCGTAAAGAAGTCAAATCAGCGTCCGTCATTCAATGGAATGCCAGAGGGCTAAAATCACGCCTTTCAGATTTTAGTCAGTTTCTGTATACTAACGCGTTTCCACTGATCGTCATTTGTGAGCCCAATTTGCCGAAACCAATCAGACTGTCAGGGTACGAAGCTGTCATGTCTTCAACAAACGGTGCGTGCAGCAAAATCCTCGTTTTTGTTCGTCGTGAACTCACCTATGTTGTGCAACCAATTGCGCCTCACGATGACAATCAATATGTATGCATCACCGTTAAAAAGAACAAACTCATGTTTACTCTCATAGGCGTGTATATATTGCCTTCAAGCAATTTCGATTCAGGAAGATTAGCGGATATCTTGAGTGTTTGTCCTGCACCATGGGTTATCATAGGAGATTTCAATGCGCACCACCCTCCATGGGGAAGTCCAAGGACAAATGCAAGAGGACGAAGATTAGCAGGCGCCGCCTACAACTATGGCCTTACTCTCCTGAACGATGGTTGCCCCACTTTTCTTCGAGGCGTGACATACGGCAGCTGCCTCGACCTTGCTTTCGTCTCCAACTCTCTCGCCAGATGTGTGAAGTGGTTTCCAGATGTTGAGACACACGGGAGTGATCACATTCCCATCTACCTTAGCATCAAAGGCTTGTCTAGATCTGGTCCACGGAAGACCATTCGAGCGACTCAATGGACCACCTTCCAATCTGACATGGAAGAAGCTTGCAGCGAGGGCCTACGATGTGAGTTACAGCAAACAATTAAGAGTACAATGCAAAACGCCACTCGCACGTTGACAATCTCTTCCACGCGAAACGATCTCGACATAGAGTTGGAACGACTTCGAGCACTGCGACGCTGGGCGGAGCGTCGATATCGGCGCACGAAATCAATTCACGACCTTAGGGCAGCCAGGAGGATGCAAAAGAATATTCAGCGTCGGATGGATAGATTAGCGTCGGAACGTTGGACGAGGTTTTGCCAGACGCTGGACCCCCGCAAGCCACTTTCTCACATTTGGAAAACTGTGCAAGTCCTGCGCTGCCTTCCGGAACAACGTCTTCCATTCAAAGCGCCCGCACTCTTTGAAGGGCGGCAAGACGTCGATGTCGCAGAAGATTTTTGTGCGCGGATCGCCAACCAAACGATTCGTCCTGATTCTCCAGCCCGAGGTGACGTCCCCTATTCCCGTGACTGCCGCATGGACCTCCCTTTCACAGTGGAGGAGCTCGAGGCGGCACTAGCTCTTTGCAGGCGTTCTACCTCTCCGGGCCCAGATGGTATACCATATCGAGCTTTGTGCAACCTGGGAGAAGCCGCAAGGAGAGAATTGCTGAGCCTCTACAACTCCTCATGGCACGATGGCAATGTTCCCGATGACTGGAAAGGAAACCGCTTGGTGCCCCTCTTGAAGCAGGGCAAATCGCCACTCGAACTCGCCTCGTACCGCCCAATTGCACTAGCCAGCTGTGTAGGAAAGATGATGGAAAGAATGATCCTTGGCCGCCTGGAGTGGTACCTTGAACACTACAAGATTTATCCAAACTCCATGGCTGGTTTCCGACGTGACCGCTCTTCCATCGACAATGTAGTTGATCTCGTTTCGTATGTTCAGCACGAAAAGTCCCGCAAGCGACTATCTGCAGCTTTGTTCTTAGATGTGAAAGGTGCATACGATAACGTATTACATGAGGCCATTCTCGATGCACTTGCGGCGGTAGGCCTCGGTGATCGAAGTTTTTCGTGGATTGCAAGTTACCTGGCTTCAAGGTCATTCTTTGTGTTAACAGACGATGGCCCAACTACACCACGCTATACCTCCAGGGGCGTTCCTCAAGGCGGAGTTCTCAGCCCGACGCTATTCAACCTCGCACTTATTGGGCTTGCTGACTACTTGCCAACTACCATCAAGGTAGGGTGGCTAGAAGGGGAGGTGTGCTGAGCGCGGCGGCCAGCCATAGGAGAGGGTGGTCCTCTTTCGCGTGATCGCCGCTAGGGCACATCATAGCGCTGCCGTCTGGGGCGCCGTCAGCGTTTCCGCTGGCCGGTGGTTTGTAGTTGTGTAGTTTGCTGTGAACCGTTGGCGTGTGCTGTTGTTTCATGAGTGCTGTGTGCTGGCAAAGATTCCGTCTACCTTAAAGAAAAAAACTCAGCGTTGGTGCTTCGTGCCAGGGTATGATTCCGGCTACAGATCTTGTTCGGAAACAGTGTCTCTTTTCCGTGCACCGACTAGCCAAGAACTGTTCTTGAAGTGGGCACGCACCATTCCGAGGGCTGACAAACCGCTTCAAGAGAATTCCGCTGTTTGCGCAAAGCATTCGGGAAACAGCGGAATGAATGACAAAAAAGCCAAAAGAAAAAGTTTCGACAGATCCCACGCGTTGTGGGAATCGGTTTCATGCGACGCAGACAGTGAGTACTTCTATGCTGTATTTTATGGGCTTTAAGCCAAGCGTTACGAAATGGATCGACATGTTCTCGTGAGTGTAGTAGCGGTGTGCACATCGTGGGCTTACCAGGCACGTCCACAACATCGGCATTTAAAGGGTAACTTATGGTACGACGTAACGTCAGCCCTCACGTTAGACCATATACGTCAGCATTATCGAAACTAATTAAGTGCACTTTATGGTGCAGTCATGTGAATATCACACGTAACTTTTGTTAATGTATTCGTCCGGGGTCGAACAATGTTTCAATACAGCTTGTTGAATCATAGGAATACAAATGTAATGTTTATTAGACTGCTATACAAGCGGAGCCGACACTGGAACCACCGGCGTTAATCTGATATGACGCATGTATCGTAGGAGTTCATACGTAGTGTTTGTTGCTTTCTTGTAAAACTAGATAGCCCGCACTACAACCGCAATCGACGTTGCACCGACATTACGCCTGCATAGGCTGTTTTTCCAAACCAGTTTATAGACCTGGAGTGGCTCTGTGGTAGAATACCTGATTGCCACGCAAAATACTTTGGTTCGATTCCTGCTGGGATCCTAATTTTTATTCTTTCCATTCGTCGGGTCAACGCTGCCGACGTCGGTTTTTCTTAACGCTCTCGCATTTAAATTACCACTGTCTGTTCTCGCCGCCGCTGGGTAGACAAACTGTCAGTCACCTGTGGCGCATACCCGTACACCGTGGCCCGTGGTAAACGGGTGTGTGCCACACGTGTCTGGAGGATAGGGTTTGACGACGCACTCGACAGGATTTCCACGTTATTCATATCATGGCCCCACCGTCATATTCGTTAAATCCTCTTACCCTCCCATGCCAATTTTGGTCTACACCAAGTTAATGAGGCGATCATGAGAGCACCCAGACGTAGGCGGCTAGATAGATAGATAGATACGTAGATAGAAACGCTCAAGTGCCAAAGGTTCGCTAAGAAATGCTTCGCATTTAATAAAGCCTTGCGTGATGCGAGACAAGCCACGAAAACGATCAAGTGCATTCTGTTCTACACAATAAAGTTTCTTTACCTAGTAATATGTTGCATTTACTTATTTGGTTTCTGAAATGAGCCTGAAAAGACTACCGAACGTTGTATTACCATGTATGCCATGGACTAATCCTGATTCTGTTGGCGTAAATCAAATGTTATCTGCTTTCGCACGTAATGAGGCGCACGAATAAAATGATCAGAGCGCATTGGAGCATAATTAAGCCCCGCTCTCCCAGTAGTAGTTGCTTGCTTTCCGTCGGAACATAACTCGGCTCTGTACCCCGTATTTCAAAACCGCGTGATAACAGTAGCGCAATACAAGCTGTGCGCTGACGAAGGAACTGCATTATTAGCTAAAGTTTTATATAATTTGGTAACGCATTTCCACTGAAGCATTCTCCCTGCCGAGAACGGATAACGGCCACGTTCGCTGACGGCGCCCCTGACGACAGCGCCGCCCCACGGCATTCACGCGAATGGTGGCCAGCTTTTGCCGCCCGGTCATCACACCTCCCCTTCTAGCCACCCTAATCAAGGTCTCAATATACGCTGATGACATCTGTGTCTGGACTTCGGCAGTCCTCAGACACGTGCGCGGCTTCAAAGAGCAGCAACATTGACAGCTAGCTACTTGTGTGAACAAGGTCGTAGCCTATCACCAGAAAAATGCGCACTGGTAGCATTCACTCGGAAACTAATGAAACCTTATGTCATCTCAATCAACGGTCGGTCCATTCCTTATGCCAGAACTCACAGGTTTCTTGGCGTCATCATTGACAGGGACCTCTGTTGGAGCCCGCACGTGGCCTACCTGAAGCAGCGCCTGACAGCAATTTCCCAGTTATTCAAGTTCTTGGCAGGAAATACGTGGGGGATGTCTAGTAGACGCAATGTTGGAACTCTACAGAGCTCTCTTTCTCGGTTTTGTTAGATATGGCCTGCCCGTGCTGAGCAATACTTGTAAGACTAATGTTCGTGTTCTGCAGGCAGTACAAGCTCAAGCACTCAGAGCGTGCCTCGGTTTGCCCAGATGTACGTCAACAGAGGCAACTATTGCGATTGCTCATGACCATCCAATGCAAACTCACATTACGGTGGAAGTCCTGAGAACACACGTCAGACATTTTGCACGTGCTCCCTGTCATCACCTTGCAACACAGCCTTCAGAGGCTGTGTTGCCACTCGACTGGAAGGCTCGAAGTGCACTTAAAGTGCTGGACGCCTTAAGCGCAGTGCTTGAATCTCTCGAATAGAAAGATGGATACCCATACCTCATCCTTCCGTAAAGAAGTCAAATCAGCGTCCGTCATCCAATGGAACGCCAGAGGAACGTCAACGGATACCTTGCAACACAGCCTTCAGAGAGGCGCCAAGCATCATTCTCTAAAACTATCGTCAAGTACAAGGACAAACTTCCCTCGGGCTTCACCACTGCATCCATACCACCGATGCCCCCTTGGTGTTTTATTCGACCCACAGTTCAGCTCAGTGTACCAGGGATCCGGAAAAAGTCTGAGTTGTCGTCACCTGTGCTGAAAGAACTGTCTCTGCTCCTTTTGCACGAGAAGTATGCAGACAGTGTACACATATATACAGATGGTTCCCCAAACAACCAGTCTTCTTCCGGTCCGGTGGTTGTCCCAGCAAGAGCTATTATCATGAGTTTTAGGACTGACCACTCCGCGACGTCGACAGCTGCGGAACTAGCTGCTCTGTGCGCTGCACTTCGTTTGGTCAATCGGGAACCACCTCAACATTGGTTATCTTCATCGACTCAAAGGCAGCCCTACAATCTGTGCTATGCTCCGCGTCGCGGGCCATACGAACAGCTCGTATTTGAAATTAGATGCCTTCTCCATACTTCACATGAGAAAGGGCACCACGTGACTTTTCAGTGGCTGCCAAGCCACTGCGGCGTCATAGGGAACGAACACGCCGATAATGCCGCTCGGGAAGCTCATGAAAGCACACGGGAAGATGCCATCCCACTTTCAAGGTCGGATGCTGCCAGCAGCCTTCGAGGGCTTGCACATGAGATAACGCTCGCTCTATGGTGCCTACCAAGCAGCCGAACCAACCGGACCAATCGTCAACGCCACCTGTCCTCTTTGATGCATCTGTGTGCCAACTGGACTCCGGCGAAGAGAGGCCACACTGCTTTATCGCTTATGGCTATTCCTTTCGGATTGGAAAGTCCTATTCCTTTCGGATTGGAATGGCCGACAACGCTCTTTGGGATGCCTGTCGTTGCGAGGGGACGCTACATCACGTTCTGTGCGACTGTCCGGCATATAATGTTCAGAGACAGTCACTGGCGTCCGTTCTAGCGCGCCTCTTTCTCGCTCTCTTTCCTCTCCATCTTTAACCTCCCCCACCCTGTCCCCATGTGTAGGGTAGCAAAGCGGTTGTCCTATACTGGTTAACCTTCCTGCCTTTCCTGATCTATTATTTCTTCTTCAATAGAAGTGCACTTGCGAGGAACACACCACGCTATAAATCACAATTATTGTGAACTAGGGAAGCAGCCACTATGCAATTTTTCGTCATTCTGCGCAGAACCGTAGTACCTGCTAAAGACCTGTAAGGCATTATGTGCACTTTCTTGATGCTGTGGCTAATGACGACGAAGAATTACGGCAGATCACTTTGTAATGGGTTGGAAGCATTAAACAACCTACTCGTTGCGCAATTCGCATTGTGTGACGCCTGGTTACAGAATTCGCGTTGTGTGACACTTGGTGGTTATTTTACTGTTCTACCACGCTACATTACATATGTTAATGTAGTTCCTTCCCGAAATGAAGCCTGTATAGGGTCTTTCTGCAAAGCAGCTTCAAGCACCGGCATTGCTCCTGTCAGAGCCATGCCGTCAGCCATCCTGTCAGAGCCATGCCGGTGCTTGAAGCTGCTTTGCAGAAAGACCCTATACAGGCTTCATGTCGGGAAGGAACTGAAGCCCTGCAATAAAGACAAAAAAAAAACCGGCATGGCTCTGAGGTATATTACTGGGCTCCCACGCAGAGGGCTCAGGTTCGAACCTCGTTCCATCCTGAAAATTTTTTCTTATTTCACTTTTTTTTATTTCGAGCGATAGTGGTTATGGACACCGGCGGCGGGGGCGGACAACCACGGCGACAAAAACGGCCTTTGTTGTGATCTCATAACAGCTTTCGCTGTAAAAACAGCAGACACGGGTTTACGAATGCTTTCGCTATGTGGATTGTTTATTTCACAGATTAAAAGCTTCCCAACTGTCGTTTGACCAGATTCCCTACGCTCTATGACCCCATTACGAAGTAAAAACCATAATGAAGCGTGCTTTCGAATGCATCATGAGCATGATATTGCGCCAGACATGTAGAAAATACCACATTTTCTTCCATTTTTGTTCGCCTAAGCCGCACTGCTGCGCTCGATGGTTATTCTCGATGCGTTATGACAGCGTACTACATCAGAACAAGAACGGCACTCGTCAAATTGGCTGTGCGCGTGTTCACCTATTACATGAGCATCGTGGTTGCTCGGATGTGCATTGTCATATCGTGATTTTTGTTTTCCTTTGTGCGATAATGCGGATAACGTTTTTAGGCTGTCCCAAAGATCTGTGGAAATATTGGTGGGCGTAGCCCTGGCACGCGACATGTGCAGGGTGAGTTATGTGCGAACTTCATGAAGTTCATAATAGTGGTGTCGCTGCCCATGAAATATGTGCATGAGACGAAAGATGTCGGACAACGTATTGCACAGTCACACTGGACACGTTGACCTCGTTGTGGGCTATGAGCGTGGCCAGCAAAATGAAATCACACCATCTCCCGCTAAAGGGGACCATGAGGCGACTCGAAGCAGTGTTTCGGCATGTAGAGCCCGCGTTTCAGAGGTCGAGTGTTGAGAAGGAAAGGGGAGAGGGGAAGTAGAGGGGGAATGGAGAGGGGGACAGGGTAGAGGAGAGGAGGAGTGGAGAGGGGATGAGAAAGGGAATTGAGAGGGGAAAGGGAAGGGGGAAAGGGAAGGTGAGAGGTGATGTGGAGAAGGAAAGGGGAGAGAGGGAGTGGAGAGGGGAAGTGGAGAAGGTTTGCGCATGCGCAGTAAGGGTGGTCACGCCGCACACCACCACCACCGCGACCACCAATACCACCACCAGCGGATTGAACTCCGCTATAAGATGCTTCACATCTAAAATGACTACCAGTTGCTACGTTAGCGCGTCCTCTGGACGGTATCGGTAATATTACTTGCAAAACATTTCTTTGGTTATTATTTCTTCCAAATTTCCTGAAACCGTCCGGCAGCAGGCGCGAAACTGGTGCAGTCATATGGGCTTAGGCCTATATGATGTCAAAGCTAATCGCTAGCCCCAATATAATTGACACATGAACATTAATATCATTGTCGTTTATTGTATATTACTTTTATCCTCAAAGTACTTGAAAATTTGTCACAGTATTTGGAGGAACAATCCGTCTAAATACGGTAATGTTCGCATGATATATTTTAATCGACAGGCTGGTGTGTGAAAAAAACGCGCTTCGCGGTAAAACTGCAGATTTGCAAGCGATCGCATGTCTCACACTATCACACATATTATTATGGCAGTTGAATTAAGCGACGTAGAAGTCGATTCAGCTGGCTTGCATATCGCTGAGTGTAAAGATGTCATTGTACGCGAACTATCATTCGCATAAGCTATATGATTTCAGCCTCATAGCTGCATAGCCTGCAATTACAACACAGAGGGGCTAAGTTTTGCTTTCTTCGCTTCGATGTCGCAACCTTTCTAATTGACCCAGGAGAACAAGACGAAATAATGGACTCGATAAAAGGCTCTCTCTTTTTCAGTTAGAACTACGTACATAGAAAGAAAACAAGACATCATTACCTCCAGAAAAGGAAGACGAATTATTTGATGTTATTTGTGTGACTTCATGTTTGATAACAAAAGCGGAACTTCAAATGGATAAAAAAGTAACTGTGACCGGCATTGCATCTTCCACATGACGCGCACTGTGCCTACTAATTAAAACATCGTGGCCGTCACACCGTCCATGACTGCAGTATATCTGGTGTATACCGTATAAGTATCTTGTAATAACCATACTGACGAAACAGATCTAACTGCATCAGTAGCGGCGTTTACTCAGCGGGACCTTAGAAGTATGGCCGCAGTCGCACCTGGCCATATATGTAGACTATATATATGTATGTATGGCTTTCCATACATGCTTACATATAGACTTTAATTTGAGTAATTGTAGAGGGAAAACCCTCCATATTACATCCGTACATCGTAAGACGACTCGTGCTTATTTATGCACGACTGATCCATCTGTCCAATGTGTACGTTGGGGCAAGTAACTGCTGCTTCGAGGAAACAGAGTAATATGCCAGTCACGAGGACCTACCGCCGTCCGTTACTTGTCGCGGTTACCTAGGGGCTACGGCATTAACGCATTTATTGTGTTTCAGTGCTAAGGCATTATATTCCTCCTGAAGTGGAAAATCCGGCGTCCGCCCGGCGTTATGGTAACAAATACCGCGTTAATGATTGATGACGTCACGTGTCAATGTCAAGAAACTCTGACCTGACCCGAGCCAAAAAGCTTGCATTTCCTAAATGTAAACTTCAGTTGGCCAACGTTCAACACATCCCTGACCCACTTTCGAAATTCGGGTGGCCTACGCTCACAATTGACCTTATCCTGCCCGAGTTAATGACCAGGCGATCAATGTGACATAGTCACAAGACGAAGTAGGAATGTTAGGTTGAAGGCCAATTGACCAAGGTTCTATGACTTGATGTGGCGATATCACGTGCCAAGGATGTTGGTATTGTATGGTTAATACACTAAGACACGCTGCATTTCGACGGGCTCCGGCCTCGCCGGATGCTCCAGTCTGCTCCGGGTCCCTTCGTGTGCTCTGTGTGCGTTCGCATTGAGTGCACGTTCGAATAGTTCAGTGCATCTGGAACTTCCTTGCGTTTCTCCCCTATCAAAGAGTGGCCACCATGGCCCACAATGGAACCCCCTATTAAGCTTAGCAGCGGAACGAACGTCAGTGCCACCACAGCGGATTGTCGGCCCCGATATTTATTCCGGTGTTCTTTTGCAATAACGTTAAAGTCCGTATACCCTTTCCGCTTGCGACACGCTGGTCAGGGTGCTTCTTTAGAAGATGTCGGCGGATCAACAGGCGAACGTTTTCAAACAGGCGTTTCTTGGCAGTCACACTTGTTGCGGGCACAGCCTAAAGCTAGGTGGTCGGCCTTTTCATTGCTAGCAATTCCCACATGAGAAGGTATGCACAGGCGAATGAGGGACGCCGCACGAGAAATAATTTTTGTGACAGATTTTACGATACTGCACGTACTTGGACCGGTGGGGTCTTTTCTCAACAGTCTGCTAAGGGCAGCACGAGAGTCTGTGAGTACGACAATCTCTGGTGCTCCTAATTCTCCTTGAACGTATTTCAGAGCAACATCAATCGCTGGTAGTTGCGCAGTTGTTGATGAAGGTAGATGCGGTATACGAAACACCCGTCTGATGTTAGTCTAAGGGCAATACAAAGCTGCAGAGCCACCTTGGCCGTCGCTGCGTACAGATGCGTCTGTAAACACATGAAGATAAGCGTGAAATTTTTCAAATATGCGCGAGTGCGCCAACTGAAATAGTGCCGAAACAGGCTGGTCAAACTTTTTATGCATTCCGGGAATAGAAAGATAAATGGGGAATATGCTCTGGTTGTGCTCTTTCGGAGATGTGAAGGAAGTGGAATTTTCTCAACTGCCGCCCATCGCAGTAAACAATTTCAGTTAATAGAAGCAGGCTGAACGAAGCACTGATAGTAAGAAACACATTGCACGTGGTGAAGGTTCACTTCAAACAACATAAAAATAAACACTAGGTCATAAAAATTTGCCCATGTTCATATTGCTTACGAAAATTTTCAGCTGTCATGACATCCTGTGCAACACAGAGGTCTTGCATTACAGACCCATTACGTTTTGCCTGAATACTCCAGTGAATCAAGCAATATTATTAAGTAATACAGGTTATGCTTATTCAAATGTTCGTGCCCTTACTGATATATTAAGGCTGGATTTCCTTGGGTATTGCGTAGTCCGCTGCTCAGCAATGTAAGAGTGCTCTGAAATACGGATTCAGTTGGTCGTTTTTCGTAGCAACCACCATTGTCCATTATCTTAACCGTTAATACATGTTCTAAGCATTTTAAGCGTCCTTCAACACATTAAGTATTCTACGTTGTAAGCAGTTGATTCGCCAATTTCATATTCCTTTGCTCTGCCAATGCTGGCCATTCAGCAATAGTGTTATCACTGAGCACAACAGACCAAAAAAAAATATGTGATTGCCTTTCTGAGTAGGCCGGCACCCATTATTCTGCTAAAGTGCGAAACAATTTCTATTTTAATTACGCCTCTTTCATACTCCAAGAATTGTGTCCCGGCTAAGTGCAAACTTTGGAGAACTCATTAATTTGCTGGTAACGTTATCGCGTCGGTGAATAACCGTGCGAAATCCCATTAAATATTCAAGATTGTCACGTGAAAAAAATTGTAAAGTTGTGCGTGCCTGAGAAGGTCCTAATAAAGCAACCTTTGACTTTTATTAGCACTCCATAGGATATTAATTATGTGTAAAGACAACACGGTAGCCTAAACCCTTGTCTTCTTTTTTTTTGTTCTTGTTCTCTTCTTTTAGGTGAGGCTTTTCTCTTTTAGCTCAGTGGGTATGGTATGGTATGGAAAAACTTTATTTAGGTCCGTCGGGGCGTGAAATAACACGTAGCGGGCCGCTCCCACGTCGGGACAGATAGGCCTAACCTGTCCGCCACGTCGTGGGCCCGTTGGACTGCCCATAGCTGCGTCCTGAAATCCGTACTGCGCAGCGCAGCATCCCACTTTGACGATGTAACGTTTTGAACCCGTAACGCAGGGCACCGCCAGAGCATATGATCTAAGCTGGCAAAGTCTGAGCAAAGCATGCATGTGTTTGACGTCTGAATTTCTGGGTAAATTTTGTGCAAGAGTGCGGGACTGGGATATGCCCCGACCTGCAGGAGTCTGAGCGTCAATGCCTGAGGCCTGTTCAGTTTACTGTGCGGTGGCGGATACTTTCGCCTCCGCAGATAAAAGTTCTTGCAAAGTTCATTGTACGTCGTTGGGGGATCTTTGTTGTCAACAACCTCATCGTAATGCCGTTCAGTAGCTACGCGGTCGACGACTCCTCGCGCAGCTATATGGGCCTTCTCCTTGAGGTTGGACGGAGCGCCCTCGATCTGTCCCATGTGAGCTGGGAACCAGGCGATTGTGTGTTGTTGTACCTCCTTATTTCGCAGGATCCGCAAGGCTGATTCCGAGATGGTGCCCCTACCGAATGCTCGAACTGCTGATCTCGAGTCACTGTATATTGTTGTTCTCCCGTCGTCTAGCAGGGCCAAGGCTATTGCGACCTGTTCGGCAACCTCAGCCGTTGTGGTCCGGACCGACGAAGAGTTTGTAATAATGCCATCTTGATCAACAGTGACTGCAACGAATGCTTTCCCGTTTGGGTACCGTGCAGCGTCAACGAAACAACAACTCCGGGCATGTGCATGGGCATTCTCCAGGAGGGCTTTAGCCCTAGCTCGTCGTCTGCCTACATTGTATTCAGGGTGAACATTCCGAGGTATGGGTGCCACGGTAATACGCTCTCTTTGTTCTGGAGGAACGCTGCAGTAGCTGGTATCGATTTCTGTCGGGTGAACTCCAAGCTCTTTCAGGATGTTGCACCCGGCACTGGTGGTAGAAAGTCTCGTGAACTGCGCCCTCTCTTGTGACTCAGCTATCTCTTCCAGCGTGTTGTGCACGCCGAGGTGAAGCAGCCTCTCCGAGCACGTATACATGGGAAGCCCGAGGGCTCTCTTCACCGCTTTTCTTATCAACGTGTTCAATTTGTCCCGCTCCGACCTCTGCCAGTTGTGCATTGCCGCTACGTAGGTGACGTGACACATCACGAAAGCATGCACCAACCTGATGAGGTTGTCCTCGCATAGTCCTTGCTGCCGGTTAGCAACCCTTCTTATCAACCTCAGGGCGTTGTCTGTTTTCCTTGTAAGCTTCAGTACAGTCTGGTTATTTGAACCGTTTGACTCAATCATCATACACAGAACGCGGAGGGTGTCCACCCTGGGAATGATACCACCCTCACTTTTCCTTAGAGTGATGTCGATGTCCTCTACAGGCCTCCAGCCTTTCGTTTTGGGGCCCCTGCGCTTGGGGCTGTAAAGTAGCAGCTCTGATTTCCGCGGTGAGCATCGGAGTCCAGTAGGTCTGAGGTAGCTTTCTGTGACCTCGATGGCATCTTGAAGCGCAGTTTCCAAATGGCGATCGCTGCCCCCGGTGCACCATATGGTGACGTCGTCTGCATATATAGTATGATTAATGCCGTCGACCTCCGAGAGTTTTTTGGACAGACCAATCATGGCGAGGTTAAAGAGGGTCGGGGATCTGACCGACCCCTGTCGCGTACCTTTAGAACCAAGTTTAACGGAGTCTGAAACGAGGTCTCCCACTTTGAGGGTGGCTGCTCTGCCCGCCAAAAAGGATTTCGTGTAGTCATAAAAGTTCTTGCCCAGACCAAGGCTCGAGATCGTTCCCAAAACATAGGAGTGTAGGGTGTTGTCGAAAGCCTTCTCTAAGTCAAGGCCAAGAATGGTTCTCGTGTCCCTCGTGTTGCGATCAATGATCTGATTCTTGATTAGCTTCATGGCATCTTGAGTAGAAAGCCCAGGTCGGAAGCCTATCATGTGGTGGGGATAGACGTCATTGTCTTCCAAGTATCGGGAGAGCCTGTTCAGGATTGCGTGCTCGGCTACCTTGCCCACACACGAAGTGAGCGAGATGGGCCTAAGGTTGTCGAGACTGGGTGGCTTTCCAGGCTTGGGAACAGGGACGACGGTGGCCTTCTTCCATAGTGCTGGAACATTTCCGTTGCTCCATGACTTGTTGATGAACTCAGTGAGGTGCTCTATTGATTTGTCATCCAGGTTCCTTAGGGCCTTGTTAGTGATCTTGTCTGGACCGGGTGCCGATTTGCCATTTAGGTCGTGTAGGGCTTGGTTGACTTCTTCAACTCCAAGCTCTACGTCCAACTCTGGGTTCTCAACGCCCTCATAATCCGTGAGGGGACGATCATCCATCGGGCTGGAATCCACCTGTAGGTACTTGCTCACAAGCGTCTGTATAACTTCATCGTCCGTGGATTCCTGTCTGGCTGCATGCAAAATGCGTACCAGCGTGCTTCGTTGATTCGACTTGGTATTTGTCTCATCTAGCAAGCGCTTGAGGAGGTTCCAGGGCCCGGCACGGCGCATTTGACCATCGATGGAATTACAGACGTCGTCCCACTGCTGCCTGGAAAGGACCTTGCAATGCTCCTCTATTGTTTTGTTGACTTCGGCAATCTTCTTGCGAAGCCTTCTGTTGAGACGCTGCCCCTTCCATCTGGACAGGAGGGACCTCTTGGCCTCGATCAGATGTGCTAGACTGCTATCCATCTTCTCGACCAGGAGGTCCGTGCTAACTTCCTTGGTGGCAGCCTTGACATCTCGTGCAATCTGGTCGGTCCAGAGTTCGAGATCGGGCTTCTCCTCGCCTTCCACATAATCCTCCCTAATATTGCGAAATTTGTCCCAATCGGTGACCATAAACTTGCGCAGTTTTCTCTGCTCTACCTGCAAGGTCGTGGCCAGGATGTAGTGGTCACTACCCAGGTGTATGTTGAGGTTGACCCACTTAGCTGCCGCCGCTCCTCTGACGAAGGTCAAGTCAGGAGTAGTGTCCCTGCTAGCCGACGTACCACATCTAGTGGGGAATGACGGGTCGGTGACAAGCATCAGGTCCCGGTTGAGCGCCTCTCTCCAGCTCAGTGGGTACCGGTCGATTTTCTTGGAATTCCTGAGGCGAAGTATTCAAAGATCACTTTACCAAATGCCCTCTCATGACACGCCTGCTTTTCTACCGTGTTCTTGGCGAGATACTGGGGATTGTTGCAATATTTCTTGATTCCTACGTTTAACCTAATTGGTTGAAGTAGTTAGGCATAGTATCTCAAAGTAATTGGCTATATCAGCAGAACACGTGAATAGCGCACGCAGTAGACCCCAGCAAACGCGTGGGGAATGCTAAATGCCTATATTTGGTCCCATTTATTCTCGGTAATTCTCTAGAAATCTGACATTGCGTATACGCCACTGTTGCGACTACAGGCAGGTTTACTCAAATAAGGACCGTAATATTGTACCTTCTTTTACAGCGAAAGCTGTTATGAGATCATTTCACCGGCCGTTTTTGGCGCCGTAGTTGTCCGCCGCCGCCGCCGCCGCCGCTGCCGCCGCCGCCGCCGGTGTCCGTAACCAGTATCGCTCGAAATAAGAAAAAAATTCCAGGATGGAACGAGGTTCGAACCTGGGCCCTCTGCGTGGGAGCCCAGTATTCAACCTCTGAGCCATGCCGGTGCTTGAAACTGCCTTGCAAAAAGGTCCTATAGAGGCTTCATGTCGGAAAGGAACCACATTAGCATATGCAATATAGCGTGGTAGAAGAGTAAAATAAGCACCAAGCGTCGCACAACGCGAATTCTGTAACCAGGCGTCACACACAATGCGAATTGCGCAACGAGTAGGTTGTTAAATGCTTCCAACCCATTACAAAGGACTCTGCCATAATTCTTCATCGTCATCAGGCACGGCATCAACAAAGTGCGCATAATGGCTTACATGCGTATAGCAGGTACCAACGCTCTCCGTAGAATGACGAAAAATGGCACAGTGCTTGCTGCCGTACTTCTCAAAAATTACAATGATTTATAGTGTAGTGGGTTCCTCGCAAGTGCACTTGTATTGGTTGCCAAGGAAGCCCATAAGCGCATGATCCATTTCCTCGGGGTCTCAGTAAAGTTCTTAGCCCCCCCCGTCTCTCTCCCACGTCAACGTATGTTATACAGCATGACGGGAGAGGGAAATAGCGACCGGGCGTGACCCAATGCAAGTTACATAACTGGTGGGCCGTTTGAAGATTCCAACCCATTACAAAGGGCTGAGCCATAATTCTTCATCGTCATCAGTCGTCGCGTCAACAAAGTGCACATAATGCCTTACAGACGTGTAGCTGGTGCCTCGCTTCTTCGCAGAATGACGAATAATGGCTTAGTAGGTGCTTCCCAACTTCACAAAAATTGTGATTTATGGCGTAGTGGGTACCTTTCTAGTGTACTTGTATTGTAGCCCCAAGAGAGCTTAACGCGCTCTAGAAACGCCGCTCTTCCAGCTTTCGCTGTGACTGTGCTGCGGTTTCAGCGCAGGCCTGGCGTTTTTTATGCACTACTTCATGCGTGGAAATAATACTGTGTTTAGATAACGAAGAAAACAGGTGTTATATGATATGTTGTCAGAAGGAGTAACAACTTTAACATTAAGGTTTTCTTTCACGTATGTTTAGTTGTTTTGTAATATGTTTTGTTTATTTATTGGAAACCATAGATGCAAGAAGTACCTCACGAATATTTGTATATTCTGCTCTAGATTTCTTCCCAGAACGAAAAGGTCCAAAAAGAAAATGTCGGCAAATGTTATGTCTTTTTTAACTTTAGCGTTGTGCTGTTGAAAATAGAGATAGCAATTATGACTTTGAATTTTATTCGAATTATTTGTAGAGGCGCAGTTTGACGGCGTTCGAAAATGTGTGAAGTGTACCGAAATGAAGGGTCGGAACGGATGCAGTCATCACAAAACTATGGAATTCCTCTCTTTTCTCTGTCGTTTGCAAGGTGCTACAGTTCAGGATGGCACTAATCGATTCTGCACTGATGGCACCCTCGTCCAGTGTTTCCTCCTCCCGCTTCTGCTTGGAAGTGCGCCAGCTCTTTAACAAAGTCTCGAACTAACAACGATATGTCGTGGGAGGCGCAGACATCCACACTTGCTAGGGTGGTCATGCTTGTCAAGTCGAGCAAACTTGGGTGACATCTAATACTTGCCGTGCCTTTCACGTCTCGAAAGCGCAGCACAGACGTCTTTTAGATGCGAAGTATCTTAAGGTCGAGCTCAATGCGGTGGTGGTGTGCGGCGTGACCACCATTACTGCGCATGCGCATACCCTCTCCACACACGTCCTCTCCACTCCCCCTCACCAATCCCCGTCATGTACCCCTCTCCCCTTTCCGCTCTTCACTCACCCTCTAACCTTCTCCTCTCCACTTTCCCTCTCCACGTACCCTCTCCCCTCCCCCTTTCCATTCTTCCTCTGAAACGCGGGCTAGACATGCCGAAATTCTCTCCTGCACAACGCCGCGATGAGCTCGAGCGCATGCGCGTCCCCTCCCCTTCTCTCTCCTTTCCTACGCTGCCCCCCTCTCGCCCGCCTGTCGACCGCGTTCCCCGCTCGCCCTGTGAGAATTAAAGGCCAGGCTAGATGGAAGATACGACGCGCGTAGCGTCCCTCTTCGCGTTCCACGACGCGAGGTCGGTAGCATGCCCAACGATCGCCAACGGAACGCGATCGTGCAAGTGCTCCGGCTTCGCCTCGCCTCATGGTCCCCTTTAGCCGGAGATGGTGTAATTTTTAAAACAAGGGGTGCTCATTCCTTATCTTGATATGAGGCGATTGTAGACATGTCTCCAGTGATGCCTTTCAGGAGGTGACCCACCTTCTCTTCGTTTGACATATTCGCGTTGTCAGTTCTGCACAGATCGAAGACTTCTTTGACGTCCATTATGCATGTTTCCCCAGGCAACTGAGCTCTTTTCTGAGTGTAATTTCAGCCTTCGTTTTTTTCGAAAGTGAATCATGAAGCAGTTCCTGATTTCCTCCACGAACGCGCATGTGTCTGTTGCACTGCACAATAGTCAAAGGCGTTCACACATCCCGTCCTCCTCAACAAGCACAAAAGTTCTTTAACTGCCTCGTTGACCAACGAGCGGCGGGGACAGTGCTCCAGCAGCATCCACGCGGAAAGCGGCTGATCATCCAATCGTTGCAACGCGTCATTTATTGATTATTATATTCCTTTTTTCCCTCCCCTCTCTTCTTTCGTAAAAGAAGTGCAAGAGTCGGATCATCTAAGTCGCATAGTCGCACAGATGCGTTATTAGTTAAAACGCGTTTTCTGATCCACGTGCGTACATAGAAGCACTGTATCAATGGCTTCGTTACGCATGACGATGAACACACGGTATTATTAAAACGAAATTATTTCATCAGTGTCTTTGAGCCGCCATTAATGAGGGTGAAAAAATGGAAGCTTGAAGATGAAGATTGCTGGACAAACCATGAAAAGTTTCCATGTACGAACCATGGAAACTTTTACAGACATGGAGGGCGCCGTAAAAATTAAAAAAGAAAACGGAGCTAACCAATATTTCCGGTAACAGCAAGATCATAAATTGAACTTGCGCATTCCACGTAATCCTTGTGGCAAATAATCATTGGTGTGTTAGAGCCGGAAAGCAGGTGATCTTATAAGAATGTTGCAATACAAGGAAGGAAAGAATCGGGTGGCGTGATGAAACTAGTTGAGCTTATAATGTAGTCTGTGAAAGTGAACCACTCACTAGCGCTCGGAGGGTGTAATCAATCAATCAATCAATCAATCAATCAATCAATCAATCAATCAATCAATCAATCAATCATTTATTTAACGTGCCCAGGAACTACCGTAAGG
The DNA here is from genome assembly GCF_013339695.2 of Rhipicephalus sanguineus. Taxonomy (NCBI): domain Eukaryota; kingdom Metazoa; phylum Arthropoda; class Arachnida; order Ixodida; family Ixodidae; genus Rhipicephalus; species Rhipicephalus sanguineus. Next base: position 77,656,415 of record NC_051182.1, on the reverse strand, counting down.
TCTCTGTGCAGGCGCACGCAAAAAAACAATAAAAATAAACAATACAATACAGACAGTTTTCAGAAATAAAAAGAGCAAAACCACGTAGACAAAGAGAAATGGACACAAAAGGGGAGGAGTAAAATAAGACAACACGAGAAATATTGACGGGGAATAAAAAATTAGATTGCATATATACAACTATGCGGAAATACTGAGAAGGGAAGACTTTGTACATTGTGCCACACTATGTCAAAACAGTACAAAGCTCGGATAAAAACAATGATTGTGGACTATGAAAAACGTCAAGATCAAGAAAATGAACATTATAGAGGCTTTGTATTCTGTGAACGGTAGAGTGTGGGAAGAAGCAGGCGGGTACATGAAACGGTCTGTTCTCTCTGGTTAACTTACGCGGAATTCGAAAGTTAACACGATTGAGAAGTACAGGGCAGGTTATGATACCGTGGACTAGCTTGTAGAGAAATAAGAGATCAGAACGATTTCGTCGGCAGTGAAGTGATGGCAGTGATAATGATTCAGCAGTACTTGAACGAGATCCAGAGTCATTTTTAGCAAAGCGATGGTTATATATGCTGAGGAATTTTTTCTGGACTCGTTCAATGGTGTTACCGCTGGATTGAGCAATGGCATTCCATATCACGGACGCATACTCAAGTTGTGGAAGACATATTGCCGTGTACAATTTGTGGAGGACCATGGAAGACCTGAATTTTCGAGATATTCTACAAACACATCCGAGAGAACGAAGGCCCCGCATAGCAGCACGCTTAACGTGAGCAGAAAAGTTTAACGCGCTGTCAAAAACAACACCAAGATCGCTGATCTCATAAACCTTGCATAAGGACACAGAATTGACAGAGTATTGAAATGACACGCTAAATGTTTTGCGAGTGATAGACATGAATTTTGTCTTCGAGGTATTCAGAGAAAGGTTTTTACCATTGCACCATTCGGAAAAAGAGCGCAAGTCTGACTGCAGCAAGCGACAGTCGTTAACTGAATGAATTTCCTTAAAAATCTTGATGTCTTCGGCGTACAAGAGGAAAGAAGAATTACGAATGGCAAAACAAGCATCATTAACGTAAATTAAAAATAGGAGTGGGCCTAATACCGACCCTTGAGGGACCCCACTAGTCACTTTATACGAAGGAGACGTTTGGCCATTTACGGCTACATAACAATATCTATTGAGTAGATAGCTCTGCAGTAGATTCACAACCGACAAGTCAACATCAAAGTGCGCAAGTTTAACCATAATCAGTTTGTGGCTGACTACGTCAAAAGCCTTGCTGAGGTCAAATTACGTCAACCTGTCCTCTCTGAGAAATAGGTGTGGAGATCTGCGTCATGAAACTAGCGAGATTTGTAGTAGTTGAGCGGCCAGCGAGAAAACCATGTTGATTGGGAATCAATGAGTTTTTCACACTAAAAGACAATATGTTGTGAAGAGCCAGCTCGAAGATCTTTGATGTGGCACATAGTAGAGAAATCGGGCGATAATTAGAAGCATCTGTTTTAGAGCCCGACTTAAATACTGGAAAAACACGAGCAGTTTTCCACATGCTACGAAATGTGGAAGTGTCCAGGCAGTTATTAAATATCGTAGTCAGTACTGGGACAAATATACTACCCTAAGCTTCTTTATGGTGGAGGGGATGCCATCTGGGCCACATGATGATGATGGTTTTAAGCGCTTAATGCATTCGCAGATAACATTTTCATCCAGCGACAAAGCACTGGAAGAGCTAACTGCCTTGGGATATTGTCTAATATCAGTGCTAGAGTCTCAGGCCTTATAAACTGATGAGAAATTCGTGGCGAAGCGGTCAGCGACGGCATGAACTTCTACCCCATTTGAGTCCAGTAGTCTGAAGGACTCTCCGCTTTTGCGAGACCGTTTACGTACATACTTCCAAAACTCAGCCGGCCTGTCATGGGCGCTTTTTTTCTAAGAATTCAATATACGAACTATGATCCCGTTTATATAGGCGTTTAGAGAGAGTTCGAAAGAAGCTGAACTCTTCCACTCGCTGAATGGAGAACATTTAGATTTCCTGTGTGCGTGAACTTTATGCTTCAGTGCACTGATAACTTCAGATGAGAACCAGTCGGGATATTTACGTTGTTTAGGTGTATATTGAGGAAGATAACTACGCATGCTGCTCAGTACAAGTTCCGTAAACCGATCAACCTGGTCATCAACATTTGGTTTGCCAGTAACCTGTGACCACTCAACGGTGGACAAGTGATAATAGAGGCCCGTGTAATCACCTCGCTTGAAGGCAAATCTCGGAGATTTGTTTACGTAACTGCTGAAGCTCGTTGTTTCGGCTGATGCGGATAATCTTACGTTAAGTGGTGGGTGGAATTTGTCAGGACGTACAAGAGCGATGTCGGAGCGGGAAACTTCAAGGGGTTGATCGTTTGACACACACAGGTCTAAGACGTTGCCACTGGAATTGACGACTGAGTTATGTTGCAGTAGAGAATTAAACGCCACAAAGTCCAAGAGCAGGCTGCACTTTTTCTCTATGAAATTATTGTAATGAGAAAAGGTAAGCGTGCTCCAGTCAATTCCAGGTGCATTGAAATCCCCAAGAACAATAATTCTGTGCACACTATGAGAAGATACCACAAGTTCAATGGAAGACATGACATCGTGAAACGAGGCAGGGGACATGCTGGGCGGTAAATAGAAACATCCAATCAACAATTTTTCACTGTGCTCAAGGTTGGTTTCTAGCCAAATTGATTCTTCGATAGTTTCTGGGTCTTCCCGTCTAACGGATTTCAGTGAATTGTCAATGGCAATCAGCACGCCACCGCCTTTCTGTTTGGTTTCACTGAAATCTCGGTCACTGCGGAAGGTGGTGTAGGTCGGGGAAAAAAAGCCGGATGAGGGAATTTCAGTGCCTAGCGAGGTTTCAGAAATAGCAATAATAGGAAAAGAAGACGAAAGAACATTAGAGAAAAACTCGCGTGTCTTGGTACGTAGACCACGAGCATTTTGGTAGAATATGTCTACGTTACACGGCACTTTCGATTCCAGTCACTAGCTCAGGGGCATGAAGCATGTCATCGCGCAGCTCCCCACGAAATAATAATAATAATAATAATAATAATAATAATAATAATAATAATAATAATAATAATAATAATAATAATAATAATATTAATAAATGACTAAACCCTCAGTGAATCGGGAGGTTGAGGACATTTTTCCTCATTGCAATTCAAACAAGGCTCATAATTCATTAATAGTTTGCAGGCAGTGCTTTGATGTTTGGTAATCAGATAGCATGCCACCTGCGCTTCGCTTACGTCAGTGCCAGGGATTTATTATCGAGTAATATTGATGCTGCTCTCTCGGTACTCAACAGGCCAGACCCCTAATGTTGATTCGGTATGCAGCTGGCGGTGGTGCCTACCACGAAAGGTAAAACTTTTCTGTGTAACGGGTGCGGACGTCCGCTACTCTCCCGAAGCGTACGCGGTGTCAAATGCAGTACATACAATGTCCTGATGGCAAAGTTGCGTTTATTTCCCTGAACGGGGCTCGTGTTATCGTTATGGTGCAAGCGCGCAGAAAGGTATTTGGAAAATATTCCACGTCGTGCTGCAGATTGCTAAATATTTTCCTAGTGCGCTGCCAGTCTTCTTTATTTCCCTCTCTCTCTCTCTCTCTCGAAGAACTTCCTGCACACGGGCTTCTCGAATTCGTCCACATTGTGTTTTTTTCTTCTTCTTCTATGTAGGCGTTCAAGCAAAACGGCATTGTTTATGCCGCTGTGCCACCCTTTCTGTTTTGCCCTTGAGGGACAGCGTTATTGACAACGCTGTTGGGAATGCGCACTGTACGTATGAGCTACAGATATTCACGCACCTCGGGCTATTCTCTTCCTCCCTAGCATATAGAAACGGCTATGCCTTCTCACTGCATTCATCCTACGTTTCCTACATGTTTAATATTTATACTTCGGCCTCTATACTAACACTTTTTTTTTGTCAGACGCATGCGAACGTCGGCGATGGGAAACCGGCCACCGAAGCAAGTGCTGGAACGTGGAATGCTGCTTTTCGACGTGCCAACACCTGCAGAGCGACCAAGAAAAAACGTCGCTTCAAGAGCGCCTGTCCAAATACGTGACTGAATAAAAATAACAATGATAATAGTAACTTGGGTGTTCACGTGCCAGAGCCACGATGAGACACGATGTAGCGGAGAGCTCCGGAAATTTCGACCAACTGGGGTTCTTCGACGTGCGCTTAAACACGGGCCTCTAGCATTTCACCTGCATCGAAATGGTGTCGCCGTGGCCGGAGGCGAACTCGCGTCCTTCGGGTCAGCAGCCAAACACTGTAACCACTGCACTGCCTCGGTGCCGCACGGGACTGGAGACGAAAGAATCTTTCTTCAGAGCACGTGCGCCATCAATTTCACGTACAGATTGCACGCGCAATCCTTTTTTTTTTCTTTTTTATACGAAATGCAGCATTAAACATGAAATTCCCAACAGATTCTCGAGCAAAAAATGCTGTTGCGCAACTACAGTTATTGTGGTATGCGAAACCAACAAAGACGAAGAAATGATAGCCACTCTGGAGCACTCCCACTAACTTGTGCGCATGACTAAAACTGCGCGACGACAGCCAAAGTGGGCTAAGTAAACTCATGAATGGTCCAAGACTGGGTTGAAGTAGTATGAGACTTTGGACAGAAGATGAAGAAGCGCAACAGCCGGGGCATAAAAGAAAAGGAAGGCGAAGTTAAAAATAAAGCAGAACAAGATAGAAGCCAGTGTCATAGTGAAGCTCCATTACTGTTCTGTTTTTTTTTTAGTTAGGAACACTACATTATTTTGGGCGCAGCCGGCAATCGAAGCCGACATGTGGGTGAAATTCTTCCTTGACGCGAACTCCGCGGAGAAGTTCAGCTTCACGTAGTACCAAGTTCAAGATGTCGCATCTTTAGAACCACCTCATGAGCTCAACTCGACAGAACTCGTGAACCCGGTTGCGGAAAAAGCAGCCGTCGACACTGCTGAAGTATGAAGGGAAGGTGCTGGGAGAGTGACTGGAATGTCTCGCATGTCTGATCGATGTCTCTTGCCAAAGTTTTTTTTCACTCGTTTACTGTACCACCCCTCCTGCGATTTTTGTGGCCTCTCCTCGACAATCTCGATATTTTCTAAGAGCCCCAACTCCCGGTATGCCTGCATAATAGGGGCTTCTGCTGAAGAAGCGATCTGTGGACTTAACCCAAAGCCACTTGTGTAGGATAACTTGTTATGTTTTGCGGCTGCTTCTAAAGAGCATTTCCATCCACCGGGAAAGATATCACACATCCTGTCGTACAGTTTCGCGTCTCGTATGACACGTTCTGCAGCCCGTTCAACCCGGCATGGTATGACGCACAGAATTGGATCTATGTATTGTGGTCTCGAGTCCATCTTGCTAGTTTTTCACACTTGAACACGGGGCCGTTATCACATACAATCGTCCGGGTAATCCTAAACATGTCCTTTTAAGAGGAGGTTGATAACGCTATTTGCGTTTTCTTTTCTTGCTCGTACCGCGGCCATGCAGTGCATTCATCTATGGCCAGAAGAAAAGCTTACGTTTTCTTCCCTTCCCGCAGTTTCACTTCATCGATTTCTTCGGATTGTTCTGTGTTGTTTTGTAACATCAGTATTGACAGCGCATCTGCATCGGTTTGAAAGAAGTCCTGGTCGGTGGGAGATGGTAAAGTCAAACTACTGCAAGTAATTCACCCATCTGGAGATACGTCCTTTAGTTTGTGTCATACTCAAGAGATGGGTGAGGGCGTGGTGATCGGTGGACGTGGATCAGTTGAATGTGTTTCAATTGGAAACATCTTCAACTATTACTCCAGGAGGATGTATTAAAAGCAATCGGGAAGGTTCGAGCGGTATGAGCCTCTGGACAGAAGAAGAAGCGCAAGAGCCGGGGCAGGAAAGAAATCGAGGATGAAGTTAACATTAAAGCAGAACATGATGGATGCCAGTCTCATTGTGAAGTTTTAATGCTGTTCTGTTCTTTTAATTAGGAACAACGCTACGTGTGCTGCTCTTACAGAAGAATCTTTGCATCTCATGCGACGCCAGGGCTGTGATACACGTAAACTATCTCTAGACAGTGGAGCGCACGCTTCTTAAGCGATTCCATTACCGCTGTAACAGAGATTGGTAGTAAAATTTGCATCTACGCTATTGTCCATTTCAAGAGCCCGTCGAGAGCAAAAGCGTTACGGACCATTATAAACGAAGCGAGGTATCAGTTCCACCTCCCCTTTTTTGCTGTTGTTTCAGCGCGAGCCTGGACTGAATGCAGTGACAGTTTCTTTAGCCCACCAACCTGTATGCGAATCCGAAGTGATCCCAACTACACGTAACTTCATTTTGTCCTTGAAACCGGAGTGGAGTCATAAACTAAATGGTTATCTGTTTCCCTAATCAACACTCCTCATTCACTCTCTCGCTAACTCAAGTTTTTTTTCTAATGATCAATTACAACGTTGATTCTGAAGCAGCGTAATTACTGTGCAACTGCATATGGCCTGACTAGCCCTACATGCGCAGGGCTAATCTTTTCGTGCAGTCTGACAGCAGCGTCGAGCTTTGTGCGATATAAATTTACGTTACCCTCTCTGCGGGTTACTCGTATTCGTCTCTTGTACGAAAGAACCTCACCTCCACTCCGCTGTGAACTGCCTTCATTTTCTCGCTGAAGTGTTACGAGAAATCAACCGCGTGGTTTTATTTAAAAGAAATGGCTGGAGCCAAACCACTTAGGGAAGCTGGGAAAACCGCGCAGCTGACGGGCGCACTCCCACCTCTGCTCATTTTGATGTTCTTCATTAGCCCGCCGCAGGTAAAATGTACTCACAGCCGTTGGTCGGCCTGTATTTGTCACGCAGCACCACGCCAAGGCAGCGCCTAATATTTTAATGACGTGAAGAAACAATTGCGAAAGGCGCACCGCTCCAGTGGAGTTTTCTAAACCTAACCAGGTGTTGCGCGGCCTCCGAGTCGGCCCACCTTTGCAGATCCTCGAAGTAAACTGCTGACTTCACCATGTGATGTCTTGTAGTGACGCCACCATGACGTCGCATGATGGCTTTACTAAATTTTGCGATTCGCGACGTAATGATGACGTCATCGCTCGCTCGGAGGTGGTCACGTGGGTTTCTTTTTTTTCTGTTCGTGCACGAACGAGGACGGACAGCAAAAATCAAGCAGGTGTATCATGCTTTAGCAGGTAGCGTAAAATACGAAAGACACAACCGAGGAACAGAGACACGAGACGAGCACTACGACACGAGACGAGAGTAGTGCGCGTCTCGTGTCTCTGTTCCTTGCTTGTGTCTTTCGTATTTTGCGCTACCTGCTAAAGTATTGAATCTCACAAACTCGCCCAGTTTGGAGTTCTCGTAAGGTTTGCCGTATACAGCTCCGCTGTAAGGGAAGTATCCCTGAATGTTTGTCACGCGCGTAACTATCGCACAAGGCAACGACGACGCTGCGAGGCGCCCTGCGTCAGGTTAACTTGGCACGTGACTTCAACCGCGCGCTACTGTAGCGCTCTTCTTCGCATCTCTTTTCTCTTTCATTGCGATAGCAATTATATGTACACACTCGGCTGATTTCTGCCGTCGCCGTCATGTCCCGGATATTTATATGTACGGTTATACAAATAAAATCAACAAAGAAAACTAAATCAGAAGAAAAAAAAATTTTTGAAGAGCGCCACCGAAATTCGAATCTCCGACCCCCCTCTTCAGTGCACAGCTTTAAACAACTCGGCCACGCGCCACTGATTGTGCCGAGTACTAACGGCGAGCTATTTATATACAACATTTAACGCTGGCGATATGCAGATCTGTGAGGTGCTTCCGCTTGTGCAGTATCATCCGCGAGATTGCCCGCAGGGCGCTATTAAAAGCAATGCTTCTAGATTTTGCTTCTGTTTGAAAACTGCCCTTGAGACGCGCACTAAACAGTCGCCCATTTCTGCACCCATACGCGTTGTCGAACGCCGGCTAAACAATGCGTCGAATGCCACCGCGCGGCAGGAGACGTGAAGGGGCCACTCCACGCGTCGCAGTTTTCAAAAAAAAAAAATCACAGCATATATATAAGCATATCCACGGAGTGAATGATGATGAGTCGGCGAAGCTGCGGAGGTTCATCGGTAATCCGTCAATCTTCCGTGAATTCTACCCAGTACATCATCACCGACGTGAGATCGGGCGCGTTTATACTAAAGGTTCGATGAGAGTTATGACGACTTGCAGCTCACTTTAATTTTACATGTACGCTGTGAATTTTCATTGTTTAGAAAACCATTGCTTTAGAAAACATCTGGCGTCTTTCGTTAAGCAGCTGGCGTCTTTTCGTTTTGCTTTAGAAACATCTGGCATTCTTTCGTTTTGCTTTTAGAAAACATCTGGCGTCTTTTGTTGGTTTATTTCATCAATCAACGGCGTTTTGAACAAACTTTTTATTGTTTAATCACGCACAGGAGAAATCTCACCAGGCACTACCTTGGAGGTAAACAATGGCTGCTAATGGGAATGAGAGACAGAAGAAGTCGGCTTTTAGCTAACACTTACACTTCTACTTCTACTAACGTTTCCTACTGGAACATGCCAATGGCTGCTAATGGGGAATGAGAGACAGAAGAATTCGGCTTTTAGTTAACGCGCACGCTGCGAATTCTTTATTGTTCAACAACGCACAGGAGAAATCTCCCACCGGCACCACCTTGGAGGTCAAGATCTGGTACTAGCGTTAAGACTGGTTACGCACTACGACGGGGACGAACGGGTGCCGCTTTAAGGAGCTTCGCCCCTAAAAACAAAAATATCTAAGAGCGTTGGGTTGCAGCGCGCCGCTCAAACATGAATAAGTAACTGGGACAGTTGTTAGTTCGCGCTCGTTCTGTGTATACCTGTAAGTTCTTTTCGATCGTCCCTCGTTGTGTTTGAGCAGCGCAGCGCGCTTCCAATGTCGCGATGTTGTCGTTGTTAGTTCGTGGTCATCCCACGTGTGTTCTATTCGTGAGTCCTTTGCGCTTGATGGGCGCGTTGCAAGTATGGAACTGCTTGGTGTTCTTCTTGTGACTTTGTAATTTGCTGCTATCGCATTCATTGCTTTGCCTTTGAGGCGAAAGTGGCACTATTTTTTTTCGCCTAATTGTAGCCTTTTCGTATTGCAGAGTGGGAAACCATAGGCACGCCTAGTTAACACCATGCAAGTTCGTGACTTTCATGGCTGATTCTTACGCCCTCGCATAAAAGTCTCAGGGGCTTTATATCTTCCTGGATGAAACTGTGGGCAGCCAGTTGCACTACGTGACGATAATGCTAAAGCACGGCGCCATAGAAGGACGCCACGTGCGACAGCTCCCAAGACAAGAGCAATTATCTCTCCAATAACTTATTCTGAGATGCAGGGCATAATTGGAGCGTCGGTAATGGTGACAGCGGTGCCACAAAAGCTACGGCATCCTCGTTATAACTAGACATTGAATTCTCATGAGGAAGGTCTGGGGAGGTTGGCGTAATCATAAGAAGAGAACTTTGCCGAGGCTTCTACTGATCGAAAGTGCTTCTTTTTTCTTCGGTATTTGCGATTGGATTGTATACATTTCATTCGATTATGAGTTTCGGGCGGAATTCATTGTCGCCTATGCATGCGTCTACTTGCGGAAAGCTTTTTCGGCAATGAAGCGAAGGCCACTGAGCTGAATTGCGCGCATTCTACAGCTAATGAATATTGTCCCACAATTACGTCGACGTTGTCGACTTGAGAAATACAAAAAAAAAACAACACAACTCCTCGGTTTCCCACAGGAAGCGCTTTCAGACAGGACGCAACATACAACGGTGAGATGTATTTGTTTTACAGACACATTGTCATTTTGAGTTCTCGCGCGTGTGAGAAATTCGCGCCGTTAACGTGTGCCTCTTATGCGGAACGTTGTCTGAGTCTCCTGGGGAGTGTTCAGGTCACTCTTGATCTGCCTCAATCTCGCCTCATGCAGAAACTTGCTACCAACTTTAACCACAAGTGGCCGTCTACGCCAACAAATCAAATGGTATGCAACGCTCATGCCATGCACTGGACACTGCCCACAGCGGCACGAAACACGCACATTTCGTACTACTTCGCGTAGGAGCATGTGTGCTGAAGCTCCACCCCCGTAGCTTTATATTGATTGCCAAAAAAAAAAAAGGACTGAGGGCAAAATTATTTGAGCCTGAAACTACCCTTGCGTCGCGCTTTTTTTTCCTCCTGATACCTCGCATCACTTTACGCTTTCCTAAACCCGGCGCCTACGTTCACGATGAAAGGTGTGCGCTTAAGCGGAAGGAACTTCGCGACACTACAAGTTCCGCAAAACTAGCATTGAATGATTTTAATTAGCTCCTACTAAGTTGAACGTGTTTATAGTATACGAGTAATTAGAAGCCGTATCGATTGGCGCGATTACTTGCGCACGCTCAGCGCATACGGGGAGTGCGCGAAACGACCTTTGGCGCCACAAGCGAGGTGATACGAAGAATTGGTAATCAATGTTACTGCGCCTAATGTACAGGTATATACGGAAACACTGTCAGGGCTTGCGTAGCAACTTTGTGATATCACCCGCGCACTACGACGTTAATGGCCCATCGAACGCATATCCTCGAGGCGTTTAGCTCTGACGAGCGAGAACGGTCGATACGCAGTGGTGCCGTCTGAAGTGCAGTTCCGCCGTCAGCGTTCCGCCTACATGAGCGCGCTCCTAAGGTCATGGCAGCTTCGTTTTTGCTTTAGTCGACATTCATGGCTTCAAATACGGCGACCGCGCTTGCGCTTCGTGTAGCTCTTCCCTTAAACGACTTTGTTATGCATTTTCTGCAGTGACGGGTCATCTGAATGTTCGCTTTACGTGCACCGCATCTACCGCTGCGCGCGCTTTACGTTTACGGTGGCTGTGTTTGCGATCCTTTTTTTTTCGAAGGACTCAATGTATTACCGCAAGACGCTTACCACACACACACACACACACACACACACACACACACACACACACACACACACACACACACACACACACACACACACACACACACACACACGCACACGCACACACACACACACACACACACACACACACCACGTGTGTGTGTTTGTGTATAGAACTGTCGATGTTATATTTCAGAAAGATTGACGGCTGCGCGAGTAGACGACTCATCTCAGAACGGTGGTGCGCACAAAACGATAATACAGGAGAAAGGAACACGATACACGGCGCAAGCTATCAACTCAGAATTTATTGAAACAGCGAACATACATATGTTCGCTTAGATGAACGCGTGTTTAAAATCCATGAGCAGACAAAGATTGTCTCTGTGACGCTCTTCCAGGAAGTCTAACTCTGCGGCGAGTAACGTGACCGAGCATTTCGCGAGGCATGAATCACCTGCTTTGTGAATGAGATACGCTTCTTCAATTTCACACGCTACCCCATCCTTCAACCTAGATGGCACTGTTGTATAAGCGAACAAGGGTGCGCAGCCGGATTCTCTACAATGCAAAGAGAGAAAGGGAAAATAGACAAACACCTTGTGGCTTGTGGATTTCCTTGTGGCTTCGTGCTACAGACGGGTGGTTGTCTATTTTCCCTTTCTTAACCTTTCCGCCACCTTGTGGGATTCCCCAGAACTAATTTGCAATGCAAAGAAAGGTTAGAACATGGCTATCGATGTATCGATATTCTCGATAGTTGAGTCACTATCGAACTACCGATGGTAAAAAGAACTATCGATAGCGTTAACGGCGGTGAATTCCATAGTATAATCAATAGCATAAAATCAATCGCGGGAACTCCATTGCAGCCTAAGCGTGGTTCCCCGAGGACGCGCTATATGGTAGAGCAGGAGGATAAGGCTGAAGGGGCAAGAAAGTTCACATTTGTGCGTTGCTTCGTAAGAATACTTGGCTGCCGCATGATAATTAAGTTGAGCCGCTCAGCTGTAGCACAACAGCGCGGCTTGAAATTTATGTTGCATTTTGTCAGTTAAAAACAAAAATATCCAAAACTAAAATTGCTATTCGCAAGGTGTAACTAGTTGCTTTTCAATATGCATTTATTGTTGGACATATTACGGCATTCTCACAGCAGATATAATTTATTTCTTTCGCCAAAAAATCGCTCATAATTTAAACGAACCCAGCATCGCTGATAGTAGGCTTATCGCAAATGTTTTCACAATAACGCCGGCCATCAACTGCATAATTATTTACAGCACTATCGATAGTATCATTGGTAGTACAGCACATGCTTGTTCATTCGAATTTCACGGGGCCAGATCACATGTCCGCATTAACCTAATGCCGAATTTTGTAGAGTAGAAAAAAAAATAACAAAGAAATGTCTGTTACATCAACTAACTTTCATTTTCTTGAAGAATACGTAGATCCTGTACTTGTTTTGCATAAGAGCACTGCAAAAGCCGCGATTTTCTTCATGCTGCGACTTCGTTCTCAGTTCGACCACGGCGACTGACTAGCCCGAAACGCCCTTACACTCCTCCCATACTAAGACAGCCACCGCCACCACGCGCTCGTGGTGACAGTTTTTTTCACAAATAAAATGGCCTGCGACTAATATTTTGTTTATCGCGATGCAGCGAGCGAGTTTTATGTGAAAATGCCGACCGCGCCTGAATGCTCTTCAACAGCTCTCGCCATGTTTGAGTTGTCTGACATTGCGCGCGCGTTGCATCAAGTCAAAACGAAGCTGCTGAATGCCCGATCCGCATGTGGAAAAAAACGTGGTCACTGACTGATGAAGATAGCGATGCGGACAGCGCCGCCTCGTTCCACGCTCCGCACTCGGCGCGCTCCGAGGATCGTCCGAATTAACTGCTTTCAGGCCAATATCACCGAATTACCGGGAGTTTGATGTCATTAAACAATGCATATGCTCGGCGGGACAGACAACACGTCTGAATTATCCGAGTGCCAAACTAACGAGGTTTTACTGTAATACTACCGATGGTACTATCGATTGTTTATCGATAGTAGTACTATCGATAGCTTCTTTACACTATCGACAATTTCAAAATAACTATCGATGCTATGGATAGTCAATTTACCGATAGATGTGCATCACTAGGGTGTGCGTGTGTGCGTGCGTGTGTGTGTAATTATATACACCATTGTCATCACCGACACGAGGCGATAAACCAGGCTAACATCTTAACGACTCCGTAGTTGTCATTAAAAATCACACCATCTCCCGCTAAAGGGGACGGACCATGAGGCGATGCGAAGCAGTGTTTCGGCATGTAGAGCCCGCGTTTCAGAGGTGGAGTGGTGAGGGGAAAGGGGGGAGGGGAATTGGAGAGGGGGGAAGAAGTGGGGAGGGGAGAGGAGAGGTGAACGGGGGAGAGGAGGGGAGAGGTGAAGTGGAGAGGGGGAAATGAGAGGTGTAGGGGAAGGGGAGGGGGAGGGGGAGAGGAAAGGGGAGTGGAGAGGGGAGTGGGGAAGGGGAACGGGGGTGGGGAGAGGGAAATGGGGGGGAAGGTTGGGGGAAGGGGGAGGGGAGTGGTGAGAGGAAGTGGAGAGGGTCTGCGCATGCGCAGTAAGGGTGGTCACGCCGCACACACCACCACCACCGGAGTGAACTCCGCTATAAGATGCTTCACATCTAAAAAATGTTGGGGGACGCTCGAGCTTCGCCTCAAGAGCAGAACGCGAGAGCGTATTCGGGCCCCGATCGTATTGCCTTCGCAATCGGTAGCCTCGCTTCGCTTCTCGGTGGAAGCCTCAGCCATACTACAAGAAAAGGACAGTCTGTACGCCTAACATGAATCATTACAAGCTTGCCCACAGTGCCTACTGGAAGTGTATTTTCGAAGTGCCAACTACGCCATAGTTCTTCCTTTCAGCGAATTAGCAAGACTACGCGTCCGCAAGTCAACACGCAAACCTACGCAGTTTCTCACTCTGGTGATGTTTTTGCTGATGATGAGGATTAAATACGTCTCAGCGCTTTGTCATGGGTGAGCCTTTAAACCCCTCACTTGTTGTGCGATTCACGTGACACCTGACGTCTATCGCGACTCTAGGCATCCTCCACGCAACATTGCATGCGTTAAGGAGACTCCTCGCGTTCATTTCATTTTATTTTATTACCTTAAAAGCCCAACATGGGCATTACATAAGGGGTGGATTTACATATGTTCATTATATATTAGTTGGAAGTAACATGTGTACAAGTATTATTAAACACGGCACGAGTAATATGGGTACATGATTCTGTAATGTATTACTCGACCCTTATTACATGACATTGTCAGAAGAAGCCGCTCCATGCAATGCCGTAGCGCTGTGATAGAACACGGGCTTACCACACGTAGGGCCTGGTTTTGATTCCCACTCGCATGTTTTCTTTTTATTTATTTGCATCTATCTCGAATTCATGGCTCACGGACAACGCTGATTTTTTGCTCACAACCAACGAGGCAGACGCCGACAACGGAACTTCTCCTGAACGATCACTTTCGCGCTTTCGCGTTGAAATTGCTCCAATCCACAGTGAATCAAAAGGACGCCCTGATACTTACACTACACTAGGTTCCTCTTCATTGGGACGCTTAAAGGTGCTTAGGAATGGGATACCGACTGCATACTCTACTCCTGACATTCGTATGTCCGAACACTTTCCATCCAAGGCACTTGACGGCTGTGTTCCGGATCTCTCTTGCACACGGAAAACGTGCTCACCCTTCGTTGCAGTTTAGTTCCTATCCCAACATTCGGACCTATTAGGAGCTCTACGACGCACTCATGCAGATAACACGCTTTTCGTGCGACTCCTCAAGGCATCAAACATGGGCTGACACGTGCAAACACGTGGAAGTGCATGCGTACCTCCGGCGGGGAAGGCTGTGCGACCACCAATGGCGACGCGATCACTTGTGGCACTCATGCCCGTGCGATCCATGCGCAGAGAAAAACAGACCCATTTTATCTATGTACCTTGTGCCGCCATGGCTCGAAGCAACCCCTTCAGGTGCCTCGTTCGTTCCATATGCAAATATAGATGAATATTTGACTGTGCTTTTTCTGTATGTTTGTGTTTCTGCCTTATCTATAGCACTGGTGCGAACTTCTCGAGACCATTGGGATCATGTACGAAATGACCATTGTGATGCGGACAATTGCCATGCCCTTGGTCACGTAGCATCGAGATCATAATGGCGACTTATGCCCTATTCACTCCGCTATGGCGGAGTAAATGATTCGGGTATGGGAGTTTTGGGGGCTGATGAGCTGATAAAACTATAAAACTCCCATCTCGGCTTATTTTTCTTACAGTGTACTCGCTATAATTTAAATAGTTTTCGAGCATGCCAGTAATATCCTATCAAGAGACGAAAATAATTCACAGCATATCCACGGGTGAATGATGAAGAGCTTGGGCGAAGCTCCTGAAGCAATCATCGTTACACCGTGAAATCTTCAGTGGTTTCGCCCAGCAGCAATCAAAGCGATAGCCCAGTAATCATAAGTGGTAGCTAGACGTGGCTTCCGTTCCCCCTTCATTATAACGGCTTTACGGTCGGTGAAGTGATGGATCGGTGATGGATCGTAGTGGGATGTTTGCAAAGACGAAGTAGTGCGCAGTTTGCAAAGGATCAGTGATGGGTCGTAGTGGGATGTTTGCAAAGACGAAGTAGTGGGCAGTTTGCAAAGGTGGTTACGCCGGACAACGGAGACGTGACAAGGTTAGACTAAGAGGAGCTTCGTCCCTAAAAGCTATTGGCCTTCTTGTTAACTTAGTAGCATAAGCAACTGTCTCAATGACACAGCGGTGATTGCACATCCACAGTCACACATGTGTGCACCCTCAGCACCATGTTAGCGGTTCTTATTCCTGCTCGTCTGCCGTGGAACACTGCGGAGCATTGCACGGCGTGGAACACTTTGGAGCACGCACAGTCATTGAATGGAATAACCTAGCGTCATACATAGCCACTGAAACTAATTTATCATCTTTTCAGGCTTTCCTACGTGAAACGTTTTACTTAGACAGATAGCACTACCTGTTTTTGTTCTAAAAGAGCTTGTTGTTGGGCTAGTTGGTAAATCATTTTCAAAACTTAATTAGAGCGCAAATGGTGTGTGGGTGTGTGAATGTGTCGTGTGGTTGCGCTCTAATTAAGTTTTGAAAATGTTTTTGTTCTATACGCAACAATACATTTAGTATCAGTGTGACTTTAATGTAATGCTGCATCTACCACTGCTACTATGTTTGTACATTTTCTCATCTCAAAATGCCAACGCTTTATGTTTGTGTTACCCATGATGTTCCTGCTATAATGACGTATTACCCAATGGACAAAACGGGCTCGGCAAATGGTAGGCCCGATGTCCGAGGCCGTTCAAAATATGACCGGCCCGACGTCGGCAAGTTCGGTAGGGCCGATGTCGTTTTTTTTGCAAATGGCCGGGCTCTTTGCCGACCACATACAGCTGGTCGGCCAACGGCGTCGGGCCGATGTCGTTGACTTGGCAGTGCCTACCTCGGGCCGCACGCGTCCTGAGCACTTGTCAACGATGACAAAAGCACGGCCAGGCAACGCTCATTTGTCGTTATTCACCGCCATACATTTTGCATTTATTTCATGCAAGTATATATTATTTCGACCGCGGAGGGGTTAGTTTTTTCTTTTTTTTTGGGGGGGGGGGGGCTATAAGCAATATTAATTTGACTTTTGCAATTTTACGCAACGCTTGAGGCCAACGAGATGAATTGAAAACTCTTGCACTGAAATAATGCTTCAAATGATGAGAAGTAATAATAACGAAATAATTTTGCACAAATATGCTTGTTTCCACTGTTAAAGACAACTAAGCCCAACTTTACTTGACTGTACACATCGTGGCCCTAAAATTGGTAAATACAACTGCTCCTGACGCTGTATGAAATATTGGCACCTACCCAAGCAAGCGCTTCGATCAATAAAAAATCAGACGGATAGAAGTATAATTTTAGAGATCACAATTAATTTTTTCAACATCAGTCAAAACAAATATCCTTCGGTCGAGGTGCCATGCGTGGTGTCAAGGTGACTCTACATTGATGTCGTCTTCCGTTTCTGTCGCCTTCTGTTACGACCGCCGTCTCCGTCGCTCGCGCCAATGAGCCACCTTTTCACGACTTTTCCTACAGTGGACAGGGATGCTTCCGGGAAGCTGCTCAGAATGGACACTGCAACAACAATCCATGCAATGGAACAAATTATGAACCCATAAGAATACTAACAGTTTCCAGAAAATGACTGCTGCAAAAGCATATTAACACGGAAGCATACCAAAACGCTTTTAACACAGTGTAGCGAAGCGTTGGAAGTCTGTAATGGGTCGCCCTCTCGAGCGCTTTCTAGTGGGTCGCCCCCTTCGGCTCTTCTCTGACAGCACGCTCCTCGCGCTCAGAGACCGCACTCTGTCTTGACTGTCGCCGTTGTGCTTCGTCGACTAGTGCCGTGAATAAACGCCGTTATAATTCGGTGGAGAGTGCTGCGCCGTCCAACCAGCTTCGGTCCGTTCGATGCCCCTTGCGCTTCGATCCCGTACCGTGCCCTCTACTATGCCTCAAGACGCCGCCCAGCAAACGCTTCCCCCTGTACCGACACCATGCTCCGGTTCCCCCCGCATCCGCGACCCTCCTATATTCACCGGCGCGGATGGCACTGACGTGGAGGACTGGCTCGCGATATACGAGCGCGTGAGCGTACCCAACAAATGGGACGAGGCAGGAAAGCTAAGCAACCTGGTTTTCTACCTCGCGGATGTGGCCAGCCTGTGGTACAACAACCACGCAACCGATTTCCTCACGTGGTCTGATTTCAAGACTGCCATCATCAACGTGTTTGGCCGACCTGCCGTACGTAAACTGCAAGCCGAACAGCGTTTACGTGAACGAGCTCAGCAGACCGGTGAGTCGTTTACCAGCTACATCGAAGACGTCCTCGACTTGTGCAGGAAGGCCGACGTAACTATGTCTGAATGTGACAAGATCCGACACGTTATGAAAGGCATCGACGACGATGCCTTCACCATGCTGCTCGCCAAGAACCCTCGTACCGTGACAGAGGTGATCACGCTCCGCCAAAGCTACGAGGAGCTGCGCTGGCAGCGGTTGCTGACCCGTCGACCTCCATCACGCGACGCTGACCTCGCTGGCTTGTCGGCCATTTCTGATCACTCGGGCTTGCTCGCCGAGGTCAAGTCATTTGTGCGCGAGGAAATTGCCCGCCAGTTTTCTCTACTGACCTTGCCTCAGTCGCAGCATGTTGAACAGCCGTCGACCACACTGCTGCCTCCCTTACACCGCGCTATTCCACAGGAAATCGCGGGAGGTCATGCCGGAATACCACCAGCCACCTCCGGCGCTTGCGCCACTCAGTTACGCGCAAGTTGTAGCCAGGCCACCCCCAGCGATTCCTGTGTCTGCCCCACATCCTTACGCCGAAGTCGTCGCCAGACCACAGGCCTTCCAGGCGAGTGTGCCGGCTGCGTACGCCGACGTCATTCCTAGGCCACGACTGCAGCCCACCATGCAGTCCTGTCAGCCGCCGCCCCGTCCACCGCGTCTTGGGCCATGGATGGGACCCACCCCGGCGAACCGATGACGCACTTCCGACAACCGCCCCATCTGCTTTGCGTGCGGTTGCGCCGGTCACGTCGCCCGCTATTGCAACCGCGTGCAGTCGCCTCCAGTCACCTCAACCATGCCAAGCCAGTCGAGCCGCCCGTATTACGATTCACCGCAGCCTGTCACCGCCGTCTCGCCCAGCGCCCTCTACCCGCCGTTCACCGTCACCACGACGCCGCTCACTGTCCTCGATGCGGCCACGTCTGGTCCCACGCGACCAGGAAAACTAGTCGTCGCAGTCCACGAGGCAAGGGCTGCGACGCGATCGAACTGCGAAAGCCCTCAGCGAAGCCCATCGAACGTGATAGACGTGTTTGTAGACGGTGTTCGTGCATCTGCCCTTATCGACACTGGAGACGCTGTATCCGTTATGGACGCAAAGCTTAGCCGAATACTGCGCAAAGTGGCGACGCCACTTTCCGG
This sequence comes from Rhipicephalus sanguineus, assembly GCF_013339695.2. Lineage (NCBI taxonomy): Eukaryota > Metazoa > Arthropoda > Arachnida > Ixodida > Ixodidae > Rhipicephalus > Rhipicephalus sanguineus. Next base: position 77,637,251 of record NC_051182.1, on the reverse strand, counting down.
GCTCTCCCTCCGTACAGCCAGCGCCCAACGTATTCACCCTACAGCGGTGTACACAGCCCGCGTCATGATTAAGGACGCTATGTACGCCGTCGAACTGATCATAATTCCTGCCTGCTCTCACGACGTCATCCTCGGATGGGATTTTCTCTCCCGCCACGACGCCGTCATTCATTGCGCACCAGCCGAAATAGAGCTTTCGCCATTCTCTAATTTGACGCCAGAAGACAGTCCATCGGCTGCGAGCAAGGTACTCGTCAAAGACGACATCAAATTGCCTGCAAACTCGTCAACGGCGGTGTCCGTCTTCTGCGCCAGTCTATCCGACACCATTGCACTCATCTCGCCATATGACCGTATTTGCACGAGGAAAGGCTTGCTGGTGCCTTTCGCGACCGTTCAAATCACTCAGGGTAGCACCTCTAATATTGTGATCAACCCCTCCCCGTACAGTGTTACGTTGTGCGAGGGGAATGTCTCGGCAGCGTGGAACCCCTCGAAGACGCACAAGTTATGGACGAACCCGATGACACGCACGGCCGTAGTTCCAGTACGCTCAGTGCTGTTTCGATGTCTGGTTCATCACCCGCTGACGTGTTTGGTTCCACCATAGCTGACAACCTTACGCAGGTCCAGCGTTCCCAGCTTCTGGACCTGTTGGAAGAATTTCGCTCTTCTTTCGATATCGCTCAAACGTCTCTCGGCCGCACGTCGGCCGTTACGCACGGCATCGATACTGGCGCCCACCTGCCACTGCGGCAACGTCCATATCGCGTATCTCCCACAGAACGCCGTGTAATCACCGATCAAGTCGACGACATGCTTCGACGAGATGTTATTCGACCCTCAAACAGCCCCTGGGCGTCTCCTGTCGTACTTGTTGCGAAGAAAGACGGTTCTGTGCGGTTCTGTGTCGACTACAGACGACTCAACAAGATCACTCGCAAGAACGTGTATCCACTGCCGCGAATAGACGATGCGATTGACAGCCTGCAAGGCGCCAAATTCTTTTCATCTCTCGATTTGCGCTCAGGGTACTGGCAAGTACCTATGGCTGACGACGCTCGACCGAAGACCGCCTTTGTCACGCCCGACGGCCTGTACGAATTCAACGTTATGCCGTTTGGGCTGTGTAATGCGCCCGCCACCTTTGAGCGCATGATGGATACCGTTCTGCGCAACCTGAAAACGGCACACGTGCTTGTGCTACCTCGACGACGTCGTCGTTTTTGCTCCGGACTTTTCCACCCATCTTCAACGCCTACGGCGTGTTTTGACGCGTTTGAGCGACGCCGGTCTGCAAACTGAATCTAAAGAAGTGCCGATTTGCAGCACGGCAGCTGACAATCCTCGGCCACGTCGTGTCCAAGGAGGGAATTCTCCCCGATCCAGCCAAACTTCGCGCCGTGACCGAGTTCCCGAAACCTACGTCCGTCAAAGAACTGCGCAGTTTCGTAGGACTGTGTTCCTACTTTCGGCGCTTCATTCGATATTTCGCGACTATCATATCGCCTCTGACGAAGCTCCTCGGAAGTAACGGGCCCCTCCATTCATGGTCGTCCGAGTGCGACGACGCTTTCGAAAAGCTCCGCCGTTTGTTGACGTCGCCTCCCATACTACGCCACTATGACCCTACGGCTCCTACAGAGGTACACACCGACGCTAGCGGTGTTGGCCTTGGCGCTGTCCTTGCGCAGCGCAAACCAGGGTTCCCTGAATATGTCGTGGCATATGCAAGTCGTACGCTTACTAAAGCCGAGACCAATTACACCGTCACCGAAAAGGAATGCCTGGCGATCATCTGGGCCCTTACGAAATTCCGACCTTATTTGTATGGTCGCCCATTTGATGTGATCACCGACCATCATACACTATGCTGGTTGTGGTCACTGAAGGATCCCTCAGGTCGCCTCGCCCGCTGGGCACTTCGCCTACAGGACTACGATATCCGCGTACTGTACCGCAATGGACGCCAGCATGCTGACGCCGACGCACTCTCGCGCTCCCCCTTGCCTGACGACAATACACAATGTCTCACAATGCCGTTTCTTCTATCGACATTCACACCATCGCTACTGAACACCGCAAGGATCACTGGATCGCCTCATTGATAGACTTGCTGACTGATCCATCGGCAACACCATCCACTCGCGCGTTGCGTCGTCAAGCCCACCATTTCGCCATTCGCGACGACCTCCTCCACCAACGCAATTACGGCGACGGCCGCCAGTGGCTACTCGTAATACCCCGCAGTCTGCGTTCTGACATATGCGAATCATTCCACTCTGATCCGCAGTGCGCACACTCTGGGGTATCGAAAACCTACCACCGCATTCGCCAACGGTACTTTTGGCGAGGGATGTACCGCTACGTGCAGAAGTTTTTTCGCTCCTGCAACGATTGTCAGCGCCGCAAAACGTCAACGCACCTGTCGCCGGCAGGTCTGCAACCTCTGCCTGCCCTGACCGGCCGTTCGGGCGCGTTGGCATAGACTTGTATGGACCACTTCCTCTAACGTCGGCTGGTAACCGCTGGGCCATCGTCGCTGTTGACCACCTTACGCGATACGCTGAAACTGCTGCCCTCCCAGCGGCTATAGCGCGCGATGTTGCTTCCTTCCTGCTGCACCGATTCATGCTGCGCCACGGTCCACCCCAGGAGCTGCTCAGCGATCGAGGTCGTGTCTTCTTGTCGGAAGTCGTCGAAGCCACCCTGATAGAGTGCAACGTTGTTCACCGGAAAGCTACTGCTTACCACCCGCAGACGAAAGGCCTCACCGAACGCTTTAACCGCACGCTCGGCGACATGCTCTCGATGTACGTCGTCGCCGATCACACCAATTGGGATGCCATTCTGCCTTTCGTCACCTACGCCTATAATACCGCCCCTCAGAGCACTACTGGTTTCTCCCCCTTTTTCTTATTGTACGGCAGACACCCGTCGCACACAATCGGCACAATCCTTCCATACAAGCCGGATTCGTCTGAGTGTGCGCCTATTTCTGCCACAGCCAGACTTGCTGAGGAGTGTCGGGAGCTTGCCAAGACGTTTACTACGCATGACCAAGAGCGGCGAAAGAGCATTCGCCGGTGACACCACCACTTCTGCGCCCACGTTCCGCCCTGGAGCACTCGTATGGCTCTCAGTCCCTACCACTGCACCTGGCCTCTCTTCCAAACTGCTGCCCAAGTACGACCTCCCCTACTGTCAGTCGAACGCACATCCCCGGTCAACTACCTGATCGAGCCCAGTTGAACCATCTTCGGACATGCGCCGTCGAGGGCGCGACATTGTCAACGTGGAGCGCCTGAAGCCCTATCATGACCCGCTCATAATGACAAGCAGTTAGGTCGCCAGGCGGCTCCCTTTTTCGTACCCGGGGTAATTGTAGCGAAGCGTTGGAAGTCTGTAACGGGTCGCCCTCTCGAGCGATTTCTAGTGGGTCGTCCCCTTCGGCTCTTCTCTGACAGCACGCTCCTCGGGCTCAGAGTCCGCGCTCTGTCTTGACTGTCGCCGTTGTGCTTCGTCGACTAGTGCCGTCAATAAACGCCTTTATAACAGAAATAACACTGCTATTTTGCAAGATCCTCGACACAGATATCTAGTTGTTAATAATCTAAGTACCACTCTGACGTGACGAAAACACACTGCATGCATATATGCGTAAGTTGTCCAGGCAATTATGGCACCTACGCCGCAAGTTACGTAATTTTATTAACGATATTCGTAAACTATCTTACCTTACGCTCGTTCGACCTCAGCTTAGCTTAATTTATTTAAATTTTAATGTTCCGGTGCACGACACTGTAAGCCGGCCGTGTCACATGTGAATTACATGTATATGGCAATTAGTTTTGCTGCCGGTCAGAGATTATAAACTCTTCATTTTATTTCATTTCAATTGGTATTGACTGCTGTTTTCAATTTCAAGCTATCGAGTGGGGCGCCTAAGGGGCGGACGCCGCCGCCGAAAAAGAACGGAGTCGACGATGCGACCAAAGAGTGCTATGCGAGCCGTTAGCATGTGTGGCAGGAGAGGAGAGTCTCTCACCAGAAAGCGTCAGTGAAGAACAAGCGCGCCCATAGAGGTAGGGAAACTGTAGAATGGACACTGCCATTAAGTCATGCGGCCGAATAGAGAGCAAGGGAATCGACAGAGGACTACCCCTCTCGTGAAATGCATTGAGACGCCAAGTCGTTGCTTATGAGCTTATGATAGTTCGCAAGTTTCGGTTTTGGTTCCTTGCGCTCGCAGTTTTTCTACGTCCGTCATTATTTTTTTTGTCGTGTTTTTTCTTATCGCTACAGCCGGTCTCTGGGTTACATTTCTGAATTGGCCAATGTGAGAATTTTTTTTTATCATGAAAACACACGAGACTACATGAATTATTCACGAGCCGTCATTGTAGCTGCCCTCTAGGTTACGCGCCATTCCGAAAAATAGACGGAAGACGCCTTGTGATGTTTATTTGCCACGGTAAAAAAAGCGAGAAAAAAAAACCACACAGTAAATGTTTATTCAATGCAACCTGCCCTCTCGCATTGTAGCCGCACCAAAGTACAGTGTAGTTGTTGCATCGCGAAGCTCCACTGGTCTGCGTCAGCTGAACAAAAAATCGAAATGGGAGAACTACGAGACGCGAAAGGGCACAACCGTTTAACGAGTGGAATTAGAAACAATCGCAATTATCTTTTACGAACATCGCATTGTGAGGAGTGCTCTATGCTCTCATGATATAAAGCGTTACATTACACTACCTTATTCTATGCACCTTCAAACCCACGAGAACGCATATCCGGCATCCGCGATAAAATGCCACGTACTATACAGCCCCAACCGGCACGTTATCTCAGATGAAAACGTTTTACAAGAGCTGGAAATAAATGCGCAGGGAGAAACCTTTTTTCCATCGTGCCGAAGGGAGAATTTTCGAGGCACGCCGTACTTCGCGCTTCTGCAAGTTATCTTGCACCAGGCGTTTTAAAAACGTGTGCGACGCGCGTTATCGCTTGATTGCTTCAAACGCTCCTTGCGTTTTCAACACGCTAGTCCATTAGTTTACACCGAACCATATTCATCTGATAACGCGAGTGCCAAAAGAAATGCGCACCTGGGGATATGAAAATCGTCACGAACCTTTCATAAGTTTACGTCGAAGAGCCCGATTCCTAGCTATGGCGCAGTTACACAACATCTGACGTACCCTAGGCCTAACTGCGCACTAGCGCGTTTAACAACCGTACTACGCAGTACATCGAGGGACACAAAAGTGAACGTTCTCACCTTGCTGTCGACATCTGCAGCAGTCCACACCGTATTGCCGTGCTGAAAAGCGCCGCTGTCACACAGAATACCACTCAATACCACGACTTTTCGGAGTGAATAAGCAAAAACAGATGCCACTGAAACACGCATGAGAGTGGCCCTTCTTCGATAAGCGCCATGGCTGAACTGGCGATGACGTCATATCGTTGGTGTCGCTCAGTTGTGTCGCTTGGTGGCGGGGTTTTCTTTCAAGTATTTTTCAACTGATTGTCTACGAAAATATCTTTGCACGTGCAGGAAACAAGTAAATAAAAGCGAAAAAAACTTTACATTTATGTTGCACATTTTTTTTTCTCGCGCGACTTGCGCAACTCCGCGTCATATCAAGGTTCCTGTGATATGACGCGAAGATGTCGAACGGCGAGAAGGTGGACGGGTACGCTCGACCCGCTTATCACTCGTCTCGTTTCCCTTTCTCACCCGCCGAAATGTTTCAGTGCGGGTGGGTCGACGCAGTTCGACGAAGACACTCGCCCTCTTACGTTCACACAGCGGTGAATGCGCACCGCGCTCGCCGACGAGAAGCGGGTATCGAATTTCTTTCCCGTGCTGGCCGCGAAATGGCGGGACAAAGCAGTGTTCCCTCCCGGGAATACAAAACAACAGCAGACACTCACTTGCTCCTAGCCAAGTGAAAAGACGCGAAACTTTAAAAGTGGCTACTATACATTTTGTCCGCGAACAATCTTTTGCCATCAAGCATATGCACAATGGATTTGAAAGTATTATATACACAAAGTAAAAATATACGATGTTTCGCCGTAAAACGGAAAGGAGAACTATAATTCATTGTGAAAATGTTGGAGCCCTCTATACGAGCACAACACAAAAGGGATACGTATAGCCAGAGCAGAAGCACAATGTATTTGATGTTTCCGTATAATGAATGGTGAATTGCGATACAGATGATGTTCAGGGAAAAAATAAACAGCGCACGCTATGCATGCACGGATGATGAATATACTACACGCCGTTGGTCGCTGGCTCGAACCGGATCCGCGGATGAGAGGGCTTGCCGCACGTTGCGGGAGAGATTTCCTTCGGTTGCGTCGACGCAGCGCCGGAGTTGCCGGGGATTGCGTAAGACCCGCCTCGTTGCATCAGCTGGTGTTGACGCTGGTTGCGTCAGACGTTTTACCAGCTTGAATGCCTTGTCGAAGCAAGGAAGTTTGGGTTGGGAGCCCTGGCAAACAATGCACGGATGATGAAAATACGCCACACAGATATAATTGGTATTCGAAACACCTTGAACTTCTGTTATTCGCAAAGTCGGCCCAACACATGGCCTCTAAGACGCAGGTTATTTGCTGACTATATTTGTGGGCCTGCGCTGCTACTTTCCCACGTTACAATGAACGCGCGCCCTGAAGAGGGGATCACGTTACGGGCGATACTCGTTGCAATATTTCTTTGAGAACCGGTGCGCTGCTCCTTTTGCGCTTCTACCGCAATGTGGAGGGAAACGGCTGCTGCTCCTTGTCTCGTTGGTAGCGAGTCCAACATGAGTGACGCTGGGGGTGAAACTAATTGCTTGGTGTTGTTTTGCAGCCCCCGTCTGAGATGGTTACTGTGCCTTGGATGTCCAGGGTCAACATACGTTTCCGACCGTTTGGGGAGTTTGTCAGAATATTAAGATAACGCAAATGTGCTTCCTCCTATGCTTTTGGCGCACGAAAAGCATGGCATAGTGCCATGGAATATACTTGTGCACTACACATTCAGTTTGGTATATGAAGTATGCATCTTCTGAGCAACGGAGGACGTGCTCTGTCCTCTATGCGCGGGAACTTCATTACCACGTCTCCAGTACAAGGTCATAGGCGAAGACGGAAGAATAGGCGGACTTTCCGGGCGGCGCTGGCCCCCCAAACTGAACGTTTCGTCCCGCTATTCTTTCTTTGAAATCGTGCTGCAAAATATTCGCGGCTAAAAAAACATGCCTGAACTTTTGGGCTCACTATGCGTTTGGCATTTGTTTAAGGAACCAATGATTCTCACACCTTACTCCATGTGATCCATGTTACAAAGTTTAAACCAGAGAGACATTTACTTTTGCAACAACGTGATCGCGTGCCCGCACCATTACGCGTTGCAGAGAAGGCGAAGAGGCGGAACTACGGCGGCCGCGAAGCGAAAGAAAGAACAAAAACAGAAAGAAACTGTAGTCCGCAAGCGCGCTCGGCCACTAAGGCTTGCCCGACGTACACACGACCTCTCCGGCCGACCAATAACGGCACGCTGGGTGCTACGCCGGCCTGCTACCTCGTGCCATCGGCGGCGGCCAAGCTAGTGCCGGTGCAGTGAGCATATGTGGCGCTGTGGTCAGCACGTTAGGTCGGCACCGCACCTGTAGCCAAGCAAGGGGCGACATTGGCCAAAAAGCGATGGTCGGCCAAGTTAGCTTGGGTAATTCCATCTTTTATATATGTTCCACAGTAGTATTTATGTTTTTTCTCGCTTCTTTTTCGAAATCACCTGCCCCTCTATGTAATACCCTCGTCAGAGGGCCCTTGGGGGTATTTTGAATAAATAAATAAATAAATAAATAAATAAATAAATAAATAAATAAATAAATAAATAAATAAATATTGTCACGCGGTTGTGGCGGTGAAGAAAGCTAAGCGCAGCCGGTGAAGTTGAAACGCTTGCTACTTTGACTAACGTGGAAGTACGCGCAGCTTCCAGACGGTGCCTATACATATATAACCCCGGTAATATTTACACGCCGACGTACTGGCGTGTGGTATAGTGGTTAGCGTACGCGACTGCTGATTCAGTGGTCACGAGTTCGAATCCTGTGTGTTGTGTAGTTTACTTCTGAATTTATTTCTGTGTATTAATTGTATATGTCGTGAAATGCGTGTATAAACCTCCAAATTCTCGGTAATTCAACCGGGAACTGCACTAAATTGATTCATCTTTTATCGAGAAGGAGCAACTGTTAGTCCCATCAGGAGTGACAGTTCGTCCCTGCGCAGCTACCATGCAAAAAGAGGAATAAATCAATTACTCCCTAAAAGGGGTAACTTTTACATCCCGACATTTCGTCCCTCAAAACAACTGAGGACTAACAGTTCGTCCCCTGACAGTTACTGCCCAAAGGACGAATCGTTGATTCTTTAGGGAGTAATGCTTGTGGCAGTGCAGTTACCCCCCAAAACGGACGAACCAGCAGACCCCTTTTCGTCCTTTGCGGCTTAGAGTGTAGGTGTAACCTTAAAGGGGTGGTGCCACCAAATTTGTGGCTTGCGCGTTCTTTGCTGTAAGCGTTTCCTATAGCTGCAGGAAGCATGATGCACGCACCAAAATTCATGTATTCTCGCTAAATAATTTATTATCGCCTTTTTATTTGGACAACTTTCGGTTTCGGTTTCTGGGCGCCGAGATTGGGCAGTGACGTAGAAGTGCAGGAGGCGTAGGTCACGTGACCACACAAGGCTGTGACGCACATGACCAGGAAGCGATCGAAACTCGGCGAGTGATGTAGCAACCGATGCTTTGCCGGTACTATAGTGAACTAGAATGTATTCTAGTTCACTACAGCCGGTACGTACGTTGCGGAAGTGGCGGAGGTCCGGAGGTCACTCACGTTACTACAGCAGATTTGGTGTGACGTCACTACAACTTTCGTTGCCCATCCTACAGATCTACGTCAGTGTTGGCGCGCTAGCGATGGGTTTCGATCGGGAGAATGATCATTTAGGTACACTTTCGAAGTGAATTAAAATATATTCTAAACGTTTGCTGTGTCCGACCCTTCGTGTGGAGTGTCCTTGCATACAGAGGAAACCCACAACAGGCTTGTTATAGCCTCGAAATTTGATAGCACCACACCTTTAAGGTACAAGAAGAGAGCAGAGTAGATCAGGCACAATCCGGGTGTTAAGGACATCTTAGTTGAAATTAAGAAGAAATGAACATAGGCAGCGCATGTAGCGCTGTCAGGCGATGACATAGGCAAGATAACAAGATTGCAATGTCATGTGATGGTGTCAGAAATCTTGACGACGTGTGACGTCATGATGTTTTCATAGGGTAACATCCCGTGATGGTCAATTCTTTTTCGACGCCAACGGTCACTTTTAGTTATTTATTTATTTTTACATACTGCAACCTCAATGAGGCCATTTCAGGAGTGGGAAAAGAAAAAAAACAACAGCAAATAAACATTCGTGAAGAGGCTTCCTTCTTTGAGTGGTAAGCAACGCACACTTCCGGGCAACAAATTCCAGGGTTCTATAGCTGAATGAAAAAAAGCTATTTGTGAACATGTCAGTGCGTGTTTGATGAGGCATCTAAGGCTTTCTCCTTTATATATCGCATGGCGTTTTTCTTGCTCAGAGCCTTGCGGCGCCATAAAGAATAATCATTCAAAGAGACTGCCTGTTATAGAGTTGGGTATTAAGAAGATTCTGCACGCAGAATTCATTCTAAAACGTATACCAACCCTTCTCACGAGAACTCATTTTATATAAATGCACACATATGCTTTGAATCTGCATAAATTTGGTAGTTATGAGAACCCGTTGGAGCCCTTAGATTGTACATTGGCGAAGTAAAAAAAATCGCCATGTTTCCCATGAACCCTGATACGTTTCCTTAAGTTCTCTCTGTAGTGGTGACCTGGCGTGCCGCTGATATATTATGAAAAGAAACTCGGTTGTGATGCACTGCATCAAAAATACGACGAGAAAATGAGGTCGAAGGTGGAATTGCTTTGTAGGGCCGAACCGCAGCCAAAAAGAATTGAAGAAAAAAAAAACATCCGCTGGACTAAATTGGTCCGTGAATAGGTCCGGATAGTATGTTTGTAGTCGCCTTACATGCTGAGCTTTCGTTTTTCTTGGAAGTGATATATTTTTTTTTAAACTTCAAGACTCCCACTACTATAGCCGAAATTTTCTATACATAGTTGGTTATAATTTCACACAACTCTATCGGAGGTAACATTGTGAGTTTCGTGCCCACAAGCGGATTTTGAAAGCGTTCTTTTAACTGCTGTTTCACTCAGTTGCCGAGATTGCATATGTTTTTCCCCCTGGTAATCAATGCTCGTCTTACTCTCTACTTTCTTAAAAAGAACTGGCTTGCAGTGGCCAAAACTTCATTTTACCCGAACATTTATTGCCTCAAGTGACCTCTGAAATACAAGCAAAGGAAACCGTCGTTCTAAGAGTCCGCGTAGCGCAATAAAATATAAGTGATTACCAAGACTGGACGTTTTACCGTAGCCCTTCGTTTCGAGAGTATAATTTCCTGCACTAAACCCCCGCAGCAAAAGCGGCTAGATGCAGAATGTCAGTCGTTAAACATAACATATATGACGACCGCGAAACTGAGGATCAGGAAGACGCCTGCTTTACGATGAATAACTATGTCTAGCGGTATGGCGTCGGCGGAATGTTAGAGGGCACGTGTACAGACATTACACAAACTGTTTATAGCAGTTCGTGGCACTTAACTGCCATATTACATGTATATCAATAAATGAAACAAAACAAATACCGACCCATGTATTGTGGACCGTTATGTAGTTGGAATGCATTACGAGAAGCGTACGCAGGCGCACCGGATGTGAATAGATACAGGCAGTTACGGGCTCTGTTTTGTGTTTCCTTGTAGCGCTGTCCCAACTGTATCCTCCGCAACTCCTTTTAAGCCGCCAAATATATTTAAACATGTAGGTTTGTCTCATTTATGTCCCTCCAATGGAGGGACATATATGCTATAAAATCATTTTCGTAAATACGGATCGAAAATGAATCTTTCGCTCTTGGTTTCAATGGCAGCGTCGTCCTAGATGACCGCATTAAACATTTCGGGCTGCTGGTTATGAGCGTTCCTGCGATATTTATGCATCCGCAAAAAGTACCATTCTTAATAGCATTCTTTTTTTTTGCTACAATTTTTAGTTGCATAGTATAACTAGTACGCATGCGGTACATGACTATAGCTTATGCAGAAAATGTGAAGTTGAATCTGGATTTTCCTTTTGTACCATGCAGTCACCACCCATGCAAGGTGCCCCAGCTAACTCTAGCCAAAGTTTAAGTATATGGTGATGCACTCTATGACGACGCGACCAAATGGCTGTTGCTGAACATTGAATGGAATAAGTCGGACAATTTTTTTGTGCAGCGGCCCGTGGCGTCGCTCTAAGAGTAGCGTTTCTCAGGACCCAAATAAAGTTCTATGTCTGTCTGTCTGCTTATAATGGCTTAATTGGGAGATATTAATTAACCAACTTCTTATACAATGAATCTAGGCGAAAACTTCCTATGAGAAAGTCATTGCTCGCTATGCAAAACGACTAATTAGACGGTTTCTAACTTTTTGTCTACTAAGTATTATTGTTTTTCTGCTTACTACACATGCCCGCCAGCGCACGTTAAAGATCACCACATGGTCGAAAATTTCCGGAGCCCTCTACTAAGGCGTGCTTCATAATCATTTTGGGATTTCACACGTAAACCCCAGATATTATTACAGATGCCAGCGGAATATAAAAGTACAAGATGGGACATACGAGCTTGCGCTTCGTGATTTCAGTGCTCCTTAACGTGCTTTTTAACAAGAAATATGCTTCACTCGCGATGGTTTATGACAGCAATAACCAGAGGCAGGTGTTATCGCTTGAGCCGCCGCAAGCCACAGATGCGTCATCGCACAGACACCACCTATCTCCACTGCCCTGTCGCCTTTCAAGCTGCAACACACCCGGCGAAATGCTATGGTCGTTTGCCAGGGGAATGTTGGGCAGCACTGCAATCACGGCGCGCACGGGCGCGCAGGCGGGCATGTCACGTGAAATTTCTTTTTTTGTCGCAGGCATATACAAAAAGCAGAAAAACACTCACACTTAATAGATAGAAATTTAAAAGCTGTCTAATAGGACATTTTTCAAACCGATCTAGGACTTAATAATTGAATATTTTTGCCCAGGTTCGTTAAGCAATTAAGCAGACCAAAAAAGACCGTGCGACTTACTCCATTCAAAAGTAAGCAACATAGATTTGGCCCCGTCGTCATAGAGTGCGTCGGCATATTTTTACACTCTGGCTATATAGTTAGCCGGGGCACTCTGTATATGTTGAGCTTTTTCGGGTAAGGAGGAATCCTTACTTTTGCCCGATGAGAAACACTAGTGTGTTAAGCATTCATTACACGACACTATCTGATACTGCGCGACCCATGTTAGCCTATCATTCGCTTCTCTGGGAGCAAGCGAAAGCACAAAATGGGTTTTCGGAGTCGTGTAAATTTCCACATGAACATATTAATAAATTCGGGAAAAGAATGTGTTGATCCAAACATCTAGAAATGTGTTGTTAACACTTGTCTTTACATATCATATTGTGGGCAGACGCACAAAATGTGTTCTGCTGTTTTTATGCACTGTCGCATTGTATGCTCCTTCCAACCCTCTGCTTCGATTCGGACCTTCACCAAATCTATTTTGAAGGCTCTCAAAAGTATTTGCGAGATAAGATAATAAATAAGATACTTTTGTCTACTCTAGTTCCTTATCCCTTTTACACCACTCATTCATCTTGTACATTGCCGCGTGTGGGGTGTCACAAGGCTGGTATTGTAGGATGGTGTTATAGGATGATATTGTAGCCTGTAAAACTGGCGTCGTACATTGAATAAGTGATGCTTTAGCATCATTTCATTTATGGTAGACCGATCACAGCCATCAAAAGAATGCACAAGAATGCACGATATAGTGGGAGACGTGAATGTGGTTATTCTCAACAACACGTTCTTTTATTGTATCGAAAGGCTTGAGGCCTCATCAAGCGCGAAAATTGACCGGGGTCCCCTGTCTACAGCGATCAGACGAGTGATGATAAAAAAAAAACATCATCACGTGATGACGTCACCTTATGATGTCATCATGACGACACATGGTGAGTCATCCCATGAGATCCTTGCTTCGTCAAAGGTGGCCTTACCACGGAGGCAATGCAAAACCACGTTAGGTGTAGAAAGCTTTCAGAGTGTGGCGGAGCAGGTTGAACACATCGATGGAGAAGAAAAAGAACGTGGCTCTCGCCTCCGAGTTATCTTGGGTGAATACATAAGAGACCCTGTGAGTTTTGATCAACCAAAACGGTGCTCATGTGAAAATCACCTAGACTTCTGAACTTCAAGGGACACTAATGACAATAAGAAACTGGTTATGTCGTATTAGCAAACTATCCTTTAGCAATACCAAAAGCACGGCTCTAGGCGCGAGAGGACCCTTTAAAAGCTAGAAAACGCGCAAAAGGAAAATACTGGTGGTGACGCCGCCTTGATGTCCGGGTACAATCTCAGCCTGATGTTACAAACATTCACAACGTTTCCCAAGGCCTACGTAAACATTTATCGGTAGAAATGAAACAAATCGTTTTCTGAGGGAGCCACCAATGTAACATAGCAAGCTTGAGGAAGATTTATAGAGCCGACGCGGCGAAATTATGAATTCAATATTATAAACCCATCACGTGACATTCGCATGCAGGCGCTAAAATTATGGCAAACTTTTAAAAATAAAATGTCGTCCCTTATTTTCTCTTACGATAAAGAACCTATAATGACGAAGTTTACACCAGTACAGTTCCAAGATATAGTTGATTAGTCGACACTCAATTACTGTTTCAGCTAATGTAGTGACCCTTTAAAGAGGCCAGGCTAAACGGGTTAAGTATGTCGTTTTCATAAGTTTTTTGTGGTATTGTACAATGCGGCGATAGCGCAGCGCGAGTAGGAACGCCAAAAAGAAGGTTGTCGTAATCTTATGTGAACGGAGAAACCACCATCTTCCGACTGCAGCGACACACAATGGCGATGTTTGACAGCGGAGGTGACGTTTGGTCATGCGACAGTGACGCCAGTGTCTGTGCGTTCCGATTGAGTTGGCAAGCCAAGGCGCACGCGAACATTCGTGTATTGTCAGCTCGGCTATGCTACTGTGCGCCAAAAATATTTTTAAAAAAAGATTCTTTATACATTATTAGATACAAAATGATTTCTCTTTCTAGACCGATAGCTCAACTCCTCCCGTTACAAACCTCGAAAACGATCTTCTGTGTGCTTTTGACCCAGAAGCTCAGCCAACGTAATTTTCTTCCTCTTCATCTGCGCACGTGCATTTTCATAGCAACGGACATGCGCAGTGTTGGCTTGTTCTCCTCGACCGCGCTGCCCTCTCCGTCGGTCGGCGAGCGCCAACCGGCGTGCGTGCCTCCAGACCTCAACACGTTTCACGCGACTCCCGCGTCGGCATCATGAAGAGAGGCATGGACAGTGTGCCGCTGCTTGCCGCGGGGGGGCGCCGACGCGCGGCACACGGCCACGGTATGCTTTCTGCGGTGGCTACTGCTATCGCTTGACAAGCTAGTAAGTCAAAAGTTGGGCGAGTTGGTGTTGGTTCAGAATAAACAGAGGGGCGCGATACTACGGCACACAAAGAGAAAGAAGGACACGGGACGACGCGCTATTGCAACTGAAATATTTTTATTCAAGAAAGACACATTTACACCACCATGCAATCAAGTGAACGAGTCGACAAAACACTAAAACTTTGCGCTCAGCATGCCTACGTTAAGTGACGTTCTAGAAAGGTTACCTCCCCATCCTGCAAACTGATAGAAGGGTGACTAATGCAATCCACCCCTATATTAGTTTGCAAGAGGGGGAGGTAACCTTTCTGGAACGTCACTTGACGTAGGCATGCTGAGCGCAAAGTTTTAGTGTTTTGTCGACTCGTTGGGTTTGATATGATTGCATGGTGATATATGTCTTTCCTGCATAAAAATATTTCAGTTGCTAGTAGCGCGTCGTCCTGTGTCCTTTCTCTTTGTGTGCCGTAGCATAGTGCCCCTCTCTTTATCTTGACAAGCAAGGACACGTTGCCAGGCTAGTTGGCTGGGATTCATTACACGGAGCAGCGCAACACGACAAGGACAGCGAGAGAAGACAGACACACAGCGCTGTGTTTGTGTGTTCTCTCTCGGTTGCTGTCGTGTAGCGCTTCTCTGTGCAATGGACGCTTGACAAGCTTGGTGTAGCCACGTTCAACCACGGCGCTTTTTGAAATGTCATTATTTGAAAACGATTGAGACTAGGCGCGCTGCGCAACGGCCACCGTGAGACAAAAATTTCGGTATATCTCTCCATGACAGACGCGCGTTGAATGGAAGCGGCCACTGACGTCAGTGGCAGAGAGAAATGCGAAAGAGAAAGTGATCTCTCGTCGTCTTATGAACTTTTTAACTCTGAACACTTATAACTTCAGTTCGCTTGGACAAATATTTATAACGTTTTCGTGCGCTCATCTCAGAATTCAATACAAAATGCACTTCAACGCTACAGAACTGAAGCAAAAAAACATGACTGGTGCGCAAAGAACGGCTGGTGAGATTATTGGTGGGGGTACAATGATTGTGGATTTTCTTTGTTGAATTCCTCTTCGAAACGGGCCGGTCATAAAGGATCACGAAACCAGCTTGACCATCCAAACCACTGCCACTGTGGATGATAAACACAGCAACACCCGTTTGCCTTCATGACGGTTCAATTCGGCAAGCTGGTCTTTGTGTTTCTTCAACCGATCGAGTGTAAGCGGCTAGTTGGTTTGTATTCATTACACGGAGTGAGGCATGTCCCGCTAGAAACAGCTATAAGCAGTATAAACAGCACGAACAGAATAACAACGGCAACACGCGCAGTAGCAAGTAAAATAAGACACTGCAACCTATCAGACAGCGAAAAGAAATTGTACACAAAATAACGACTCCATTCAACCCGTTTACTTCCTGGACGTCCATGTGTACCTTTCCATTAACGCATCGATGAGAGACCAGGAAAAAGGCAATTGTTATTTCCGAAGCTCGAACGTGTCCTCATTTCTGCCGTATCGGTATAGGCTGCACGTTTCTCGCTATAACGTATGTGCAAGAAGAAGATAGCATTAGTAATGAAGAAAAAGAGGAGAGCTCAGCCTCCAGGGCTTGTCTGTACCGTGAAATGCCGAGCAAGCCCCCTCCCCCCTTTTTTTGGGAGATCTGAAATAAGCGCCAGTGACCTAGCAAACGCCCACCCCCCACCCCGCTCCTCCCCTGCGGCCACTTTTTTCTCAAGACTAGCATCGCTTGTGTAAGAAGAACCACAAGAATGAGAACAATGAATGCGTATCTAATGTTGTTTATGAAATTCCGTTGTCGTGTGGCCGGTCGTATATTGGTCAAACCGGTCGCTGCTTCAATGGTTTGACAGCAACGAGCGGGAATAAAACAGTAAATAAATAAAGCATTTCATTAGAAACATGGATGAGCATTTTTTTTTTATTTTTAGCGGCACTCCCACCGCCATCTTGCATTTCGGTCCAGGAGCGAGCAAGCACCCCGCCCCCCTGCAAATCTGGTCGGATTATCGTTCACCGCGGGGGGGGGGGGGGGGGTTTGCTTGCTCGGTATTTTACTGTAGTCTTCTACTCCTCCTCACCGGGGTAAGGTGAAAAGGGAGAGACTGAGCTAGAGGAGGGTATGACGACAGGTGGCTGAAATACAGTACGATAAGCTGTTGAACACACGTTGTCCTGCGCGTGGATATGCATTACGCGCGAGGGCCTTCACATCACAGCACGTGCTCTAAACAAAGAGTACCTAAGCCTGTCTCACTTGGAAGCCTCAATAGGCAAATTAAGCTGCATAGGGCAGGGCTCACAATGTTTCCAAGTACCCAAACGTTTCTCCTCCGAAAAGGACGGGACTCGAAACAATTGATCACGACTTTAAGTGTTCACCTTTCAGTCGCATATTGAAGGCAAACGCAGAGGATCTGTATAGTCTCTAGTATGCCACATTCAGTGATCAGGGCTTTGCTCCTATGCAATCTGCACTGATAGGGAACCAACCATTCCTATATTGTCTAAAACTGGTTTGGGGCTAGAATTCAGCAATACAAAGGTTTACACCGGTGCTGCTCAATTCTATTCGTACACTGTGTGTCAGCTTTTCTATCTAGCAACGCTTGTTTAGTGTAAAGAAAGGCAACGCGTGGAGTAACAAGCAAAATGGCTCTTTGCGGTCAACCGGACGCAAAACAAGAATTGTACACGAAATAATTAACTGCATTCAACCTGTTTACTTCCTGGATGCTCATGTGTACCCTTCCAATTTGTGCGGCACTAAACATAGAACAGATAGTAACATTGGGAAAGAGCTGGAATGAAAGGAAAACACCAGAGAAGGAAGATCTGCCTTCTACTTCCCACGCATGAATCGTCGAGCGTGGGATCACTTTACGATGTTACCGGGAACGTAAAAGCATGACACAAGCGTACACACGGAGACGAACAAAGGGAAATAAAACTGAACGAGATATGGCAGCCGTTTCATCGGAATTTCCGCACTAGTGGCAGGAAAAAAGAAAGGCTAACACGCAAACAAGCCGAAAATTGTAACCGTGCGCCGCTGCGGACCATGGCGTGTCGCTGCGGCATCGTGCACGTCGCGTTGCATTATACAACAAAATAAAAGAGGAACGAAACTGCGCAGTGTCTGCGGGGGTTGAGACAGCGTGTTCCGCGGTTGTTGACGAGCGAGCTTGTTAGGCGACGCCGACATTTCAGCTATATGTCACCTCGCGTCTGGTTAGCTGTATGTATGGCTCACTTCGCAAAAATCAAACATACGCACCCTCCAACAAATATTGCTTTCGCTCTCTCTCTCTCTCTCTCTCTCTCTCTCTCTCTCTCTCTCTCTCTCTCTATATATATATATATATATATATACATATATATATATATATATCTATATCTATATATATATATATATATATATATATATATATATATATATATATATATATGTGTGTGTGTGTGTGTGTGTGTGTGCGCGCGCACGTACTATATCGTACATACTAGATTGAAGCTGTTAGCTGCTCCGATATTCGGGCAACATAAGAGGTCCACAGCACGTACGTGATAGATTATCAATTGTAAGACCCATCGCTAAATTGTATGCCTTAACTGAAAAATCATAAACTCACTATAGCTGAATTCTTTTTTCTTTTCGCACTTTTTATCAGTGTCCTTAACTTAAAAAAAATCTATAGCCTGAAATATTGAAAGTTATTGATCAATTCACTGTATATCACCACCTTGTATAAACCACTGCATCATCATACATTTCGAAACTCTACTCATGGGTTCTCAGTACGCTAAGTGAACGTGTCTCGGTTTCCTATATATATATATGTATATATATATATATAGGAGGCGCACGAGCTTGTCGAGTCGCGTTCCATGGTCAAAACACAAAGCCAATCACCAATCCATAGCATTACTACTCCAGGATTTACAAATTAAATCGTCGTATCGAGGAGGTACCCACTAGGCTAACCGACACCTCTTTGCTCTTTGTTACACCGGTTACTTATCTCGGTTTAACTTACAAGTGACGCGCTGTAGTATTCAAGATTCCTGCAACACTTAACACATTTGGAAATAAATATCTGCATGCTTCACTGCAAATGTCGTGTAAAGACGATAGAAGAGGCGCTGTGTGAGACATGGACGCCATCTGGCAATACGTCGGGAAACATGAGTGCTGTGTTGCGTGCTGGTAGTCCCGGCGCAGCAGCAGGCGAAGACCGGCGGTGATCAACGCGACCGGTGGGGACGCCAGCCAGCCCGAACACGCGGTTTGGCGCGAAGCGCTGAAGCAGAGGAAACGTCCGCACTCAACGAGTACTCTCCACACACTCTTTTATTTACACGTCGCCTGGGTGAAACAGGAATGCCAGAGCGGCGCCCACAACCGGCAGCCTGAAGGCCGCCCACAACGCTGCTTTTTCATTTTTTAAATATTTTTTTTCACCTTCTTGGCCTTCTCAAATCTAAAGTTTTTCAACACCAACCCATGGCATTCGTACAGTGTAATACAGAACCGAAACCGAAACACAACAATGAGCTCGTGTGGAGGGCACGGAGGAAGGCAAATTTCAGCGCAGCTTAAGAAACTTGGGTCCTTAAAATTACGTATGTATGCATTTTCTATTAAAGGAACACGCCATCTGATACTTACCTAATGATGTTGCACCTCAGATATGCATATATTTACTTTTTGATCGACAACGTTCACAAGTATGAACAGCCGTACCAGTTCAAGAAGGCTGGCCCTTGGGCATGTGGTTCAACTTTGGCCGAGTGGCTGAATCGAGGGACGTGCCGACAAACAGAAAGACATCGGCTGCGAGACATCGACTTCATCACTTCAAGCATCGAGGTGGGCCCCTGGATACTACCCCCGGCTCTGTCCAGGCGTTCATCGAGACCCAGCGCCCGGGCACCACAGCGTAAGCCGTGGGAGCCAGGGCCAGGACGGAAAGTGTAATAATGACTTTCGCAGCGCCACCGCCCAAAGCGCACTGCTTCACCTTCAGTGCTCCAGAGGGGAGCACCGTCGACGATGTCGTCGACGCCCTTGAAGTAGTAACCGGCCCAGCCGGTGTCAAGTCCCTCCAACACATGGGAGGTGTAAAGTTCGGCGCGGCAGCCGCAAATGTCCATGCAGCCACCAAGCTGAATAGCCGGGGCGCCATTCTTTTGAACGGCGTATCAGTTCCGCTTGTCAGCGTCGGTCCTGAAATAGTTCATGTCACAGTCTTCCGGGTACCACTGTGGGTAGGTGACGCAGCCCTAGCGACTGCTCTCTCCGCCTATGGTAATGTTCAACATGTCCATGAACCAGTCTTCAAAGGCCGCCCCGGGGTCGGCACAGGCGTCCGTGTAGCACGAGTTGAAATGAAAAAAACAATTCCGAATTTTCTGACAGTCCAAGGCTACAACGTCATGTGCGACTACCGAAAAGTTCAGAAAGTGTGTTCTAAATGCCGGAACGCCGGTCACATCGCCAAAGATTGTTCCACACCCCGCTGTGCTCGATGCAATGTCTTTGGGCATGGCACGGAAGGATGCACAGAACCGTGCCGCAAGTGCTCTGGCAGTCATGCAACAGCTGACTGCATTCGTCCGAAATCCTTCGCAGCAGCTGCAGCAGCGGCAGCCGAAGAACAAGAGGGTAACGACCTCACGCCCCCAATGCCAGCGCTGCAAGATGATTTTCCGGCGCTCGAGACTGAGAGCGATACTGACTCACCGGATACTGAAGCCCATGCCGAACCACAAGACGCCGGAGACCTGCCTCCTCCGTCTGAGAAAGTGTCGTCAACCCCCCGCGCCCCAGCTGAGACCAGCGACTCTTCGCCGGACGCCTATGAGGAACACAGTTCATCCAAAGCCGGAGCGCCAGTGTCCGTACCCAGCAGAGATCATGAGAGCTGCAGCTCCGACACAGGTGGTACTACCAGCAGCTCCGAGACGCCGAGAACTTCGATGGGACGCGGCACCCGAGCAACGGGACGTGCAGAAGCCCCGATCATCGGCCCAGACAAGACCACGACCGTGATTATGCCTCCGACGGCGACGAGCACCCGAGCCAGCAAATACTCTGCTCCGTCCCGCAAACTGAGCCTGTCCAACCCACTTCACAAGATCACAGGTTCGGCCGCCGTGATGAGTGACGGTGCCAGTGCCATGGAAATAGAGCGCCAAGCCACCAAGCTGCCCACCCACCGACCACGGACTCTGAGGGCTCGACGGACAGCAGTAAGCCCCAAAAACTCGCTAATGCTCTGACGACGTCAGAGCATCCTTCTTCTTAGTCATGTCAGCCCGTTGAACGCTCTCCCCACCCTCTCCAAGGGTTTTTCCTGAAATTTCTGCGCATGCTGCCTTTTTAACAATGGCTACGGTGCATTTTCTCTCCTTAAACGTCAGAGGTTTCAGACGCCTAGATAAGCAGAGAGAAGTTATGCACTTTGCAAAGTCACATCATGTCGACATCCTCTTCCTACAGGAATGTAATTTTAAAACGCCTTTTGACGTCCAATCCTTTTGTTCACTCTTTGGAGTCGAAGCCTTTTTTTCGTTAACCGACTCAAATATGTGCGGAGTCGGAGTTGTGTTCATGACGCCGGCGTTACGTCGAGGAGCTCACTGTGTTTATGGTTTTGACGGTCGCACATTAGCAGTAGATTTTAACCTTCACGGCAGACGAGTAAAGGCGCTTGTAGTATATGCCCCAGCGCAACGTGCAGGCTCTGCCGATTTTTTTGATTCACTCGACTCCTTTATGTTCGACAGCTACCCTACTTTCTTAGTAGGTGACTTTAACTGTGTTGAGGATACCGACAGAGATGCGCGCGGACGCAGACAGAGCAGGCAATATAGCGGAGCTCGCGCACTGCGACAACTAATCCGCAATTTCAAGCTAAGAGACGCGTGGGTTGACACTCACGGGAATGATTTTGTTGCAACCTGGCAACGGGGTTCCAACATGAGCCGGCTAGATCGCTACTATTTTCCTGAAACGCTAGCCACACATGTCCTTAGTTGCGAAGTCCTGAATTTTCCACCGGACGTACCACGTATCACAGACCACTTTCCAGTGTCTGCGAAACTTTTAACGCGATAGCGTTAGAGAGCTCGTATCGCAGAAATTCCGCCGTCGGCGTCGGCACCCTTGGTTGTGAGCGAAAAATCATCATCTTGTCCGTGACCGAAAAATTGAAAAAGCTGCAAATAAAATAAATAATAAAAATGTTGGGTCCGAGTGAGAATCGAACCCAGGCCGTCTGCGTGGCATGCAGGTGTTCTACCACACAGCCACGCCTCTTTTTTTTTCTTTATTACCTCTCTTAGGTACACAACATCTGTACTGAAAGTAACACTCATGCTTCCCCAACGTACGCGTCCTGTATACAGGTGTCACAGTACGAGATGCAATAGCGCAGTAATATTGCGTGGTACAAGCGTACATTGCCATCGGGCGTCACACCATGTCAATATCATACCGACTTTGTGGTTTAAGACAGCCACCCATTACAGAAGGCACATTACTGCGCGTATTCCTTTAAGACCACGTAGTGGGTGCAACGCAACTTCGAAAACGTTTCTCGCGCATAATTGCCCCTGGTTTAAAGCATGCTACCCATTACATGCATGTTCCTTTTGTTGAGTTGCCGAGCGGTGAACAGTCTAAACGAGCAGAAGATATAATGACGGTCTTTGAAACACATTTTTCGAATCTTTTCACGGCGGAGTACGCGAGTGACGTGAACCATACCACCACAGTCAACGAGTTTTGCACGGAAATATCCCGCATACCGGAGGAGCTTCGCGATGGTCTGTGCGGCCCAGTGACGTTCGAAGAATTACGTTTCGTGCTTCAGCACATGAACACTACCGCCGCAGCTGGCCCTGACGGGTTACCTCTTAGCTTCTACAAAACCTTCTTTGATAAAATACACGTCCATCTTTTGATAATGCTAAATGGGCTTCTTGCCGAAGGGATCAGACCGGATACGTTTCGAGAGAGCCGAGTGATAGTCTTGTTTAAAAGCGGGGGAGAGCCGTCCGATCCAAAGGCGTGGAGGCCCATTTCCCTACTTAACTCAGGCTATGAGATATTGGCAGCCGTCCTTGCACACCGCATCACTACCGTTCTTCCGGAAATAATAAGCGACATACAAACTTGTTGTGTTCCAGGCCGTACGATTTATTCTTCGCTTGCGTTGACTCGTGATTTATTCACGTACGCTACAAGAACACAAATATCTGGCATTTTCGTTTCCTTAGACCAGGAAAAAGCCTTTGATCGTGTCGAATGGAACTATCTCTTCGCTGTGCTGGAGTGTTACGGCTTCCCAGCACGTTTAACCGAAGTTCTCCGCTTGCTCTACACTGATTTAGAAGCATCCTTAGTAGTCAATGGTTATACATCTGAACCTATTGCAGTAAGCAGAGGTATTCGACAAGGCTGTCCCCTCTCCGCAATACTCTTTGTACTGTGTATAGAGCCATTATTGCAACAAATTCAGAGATGCACATCGATACGTGGTTTTCCTCTCCCAGGCCTGGGCGAAGTGAAAGTAGCGGCCTGCGCCGATGATATCTCGTTGTTTATTCGTAACATGGATAGTTATAGAGCCTTCTTGCGAATATTTCACACCTATAGCTACCTGTCGGGGGCACGTCTTAATCCCGGAAAAAGCAAGGCATTGTGCTTTGGAGTGCACATTGAAGAATTTCCCGATGGCGTCCAAATCGTCCAAGGAGTTAAAGTCCTAGGTGTAACTTTCCTTGCGACTGGGGAAGTAGATCGCACCACATGGAAAGAGATCCAACGTAAAGTAGACAGACGCATTGAAATCGCCAGAACTCTTCACTTACCCTTCACTGAAAGAGCTTATCTTATCAAATCAAGCATAACAGCGCCACTGCTTTATGTAGCCAGAATTGCTCGACCGCCTCGTCGGGTTTTAGTGAGAGTGGCCACTGCGTGTGGCTCCTTTTTTTGGGATGGCCACACTGAAGCTGTTGCCAGAGCCTTGGTCCACCTACCAGTAAAATGGGGAGGGCTCAGTATTCCTAACCTTGATGTAATGTGCCGCATGTTGGCTCTAAAAAACACATGGGCACTTTTAGAAAACTCATCGTACCGAGGCAGGCAACTCGTAGTATATCTGCTAGGCACCTCTAGAAGGTTTTTCGGTTTAACAAACGAAACGGGACCAGCCGCTGAACAGCTACCGGCGTATTATACGCATGTGATAAAATCTTTGCAACAATGGCGAAATGATTTTCCCGTTGAAGAACTGATGGAAATGTCTCCCACTGACTTGAGTGAACAAAGAGCATTCAAAAGTCTAACTGACGAACAGCGCCGGAAATGCCGCGCGAGAAGACGCTGGGCTTTTAGAAACACGTCCCTCCCCGCCGAAGCCCGTGATTTCACCTGGCTTAGGGAATGGGAGGCTCTACCGACGGCCGACCGCCTTGCGGCGAGGGGCGTGGCGCCCTCCGCCACATGTCCGCAATGTGGCCGTGTCGAAACGTTGCACCATGTCTTTCATGAATGCATTGTAGCGCGTACTTTTTGGCGCATGGTTACCAGTATGTTTCAAATAAGTATGCAGTGGAAGTCTCGCCACAGGGATATTTTTGTCGTACTTTTAATGGCTATTGGAGCCTTCGTCTTATGGAAGCGGAGGGGACTGGCTCATCTGAGGGGACGCCCTCAGAGAGCCATGTTTCCTCTGCTACATCGGTTAATAAAACGTAATGCTTATGCATCTCAATGAAGAACTAGTTATTTTGGGAGAGGAGGCTTTCCTCCGACGCTGGTCTACGCGATTCATTATTGTTAAAAACAACAGAGTGTCCATGCCTTTCCTCCCCTACTGAGGAGGTGGGCTAGAGTTTGTACCACTGTGAAATTTCAGTGTGAATACTCCTTTTCTTTATCGGAAACATGTCCTTTTTTGTGAATTATTGTTCTTGAGCACGAGAGCAAATTGTCCTCATAGGTGGATGCAAAAACATCACCTTACATTGTGAAAGACTCCTTTGTTTGTACACAGAGCCTTTACTGCTTATATAAGTTTCATCATCTCGAACATTATGAATGTGCCGTTTTTGTTGTACAAATTTTTGCATTGTACATATGAACATCACTGCAAACCCAAATAAGTTATTTTCGCTGTACACAACAGCTTGCATTGTACATACGCATGACAACATTGTATATCTTTTTGTGTACACAAGTTATGTAAGATAGATCTGGAAATAAAATTCTCTTAAACGACAGAAAGAGAGACCAAAATTTCTCCGTTTAAGTATCCCAAGAAAAGACTATCGTCTTTAAAACACTCGGAATAAAAAAAAACGTATGTTCATATTTTTGCTCGGTCATGACGCAGATATATGTACGTCTATGAAACTATTCACGATGTCGGCTGCACTATCTCGAAACCTCTTTATTGCCACTATGAATGTGTTGCCTGTGCATATGTTCCATCGAGCAATGCAAATTTATTACGCACTTAAACGATTAGCAGCGAACCTGTTTAGCAAATTGTTCCTTGTTCAGCTCGTGCCAACAAACTATCATCATCATAAACGGGTACGCGCTACATAAATTGTGTAAATCCCACAACTCAACACTGGTCCTCTAAAAAAGAAGAAAGCTATCGTCGTCAAACGGGTATGTGCCATTGCGCCGCCTATCAGAAAACTATCATCATCATAAACGGGTATGTGCCAAAAATTTGGGTAAATACCACTACGCACAACTTCCACTATAAAGGAAGACGGCAACAGTTAGCCCGATGCGATGGTGGTGAGCCGAAGACCCCGAGTACGTGCAGCGTGAGAATACTATAGGGAACGGGAAAAGTAACGGCGGCTGCGAGAAAACCCCGAAGCGATGGAAGTCCTACGCCAACGACGACGTGCCTGTAGATCTATGAGAGGTACGAACACTCGGTTTCAGCTCGAGTTTCTGTCTCTGGAGTCTGCACCTTCGCGACGTGTCTGTGACTCTCTGTGGTTTAACTCGAACCACTGTGCGCTGAGAATCAACGTAGAAACAACCTAGCGTCACCTAGCTAAAGCTTAGATACGACCTACAAGCAACCTACAAACAACCTGCCCCCACCTAGAAAAGGCCTAGAAACAACCTAGAAGCTACCAGATTAGTCTTCTGAATCGTCCAGTTTCACTTTTTCAAGCCTTGTGCGGATTAGTGCAAGCTTCGTCTGATTGTTCTTGCTTTGCTCACGTGATTTTAAATTTGTATAGTTTTTGCAATCGGTTCGTATCAATTTTCTCATCTCTGCACGTGTAGCAGCATATTATGTACAAAACATGACTTTTATTCAAGAGGATATTCCAGCTTATGTGCCCTGTAAATGAAATTTTCATTCCGATTGTGATAGTGCAAGCCGCCCCTTGATGTAAATGTTGTGTCAGTGCCCTGCATAAATGAGCACTGAGTAAAAAAATTATCATTGTCTTTTGTTCGGTACGTTTATGTTGGGGGTTTCTCGTTTTTGTGCAGCCATCGATATGGGAGTAACAACAGGATCTGATGCGAATCGTTTCTACTGTGACAAAAGAAGAGAACCAGTTGACCTCTTTAGTAAGAAACTTGAGGAACTTTTCAAGTTTAGCCGCAATCAAGGAGCCAAAAAAAAAACATAATAAAGATAATTCTTGTTGATTTCTACCTGGCTGTATATCGTAATTTCCTGGACTTCATATCACCCGCCTGCTCGATTTTAAAGATGAGTATTAGTGCTACTAATTTATATACAATATATTTATCATATTCGTCTGTGGGACACTCTAATCAAGCTTGAACGCCATGGATAAATGGAGATTTCTTGCGCCGCTTCGAAATAAAACTGAACGAAACGTAACACGCATTCGTGAAATTGCGCTCTTGAATACCTAAAGCTCACTGTATCTATTAGCGCCGCGCTATTGGTATGCACATATCTAACTTTACATGTCTTTGTACAAAGACAAATGCCCGCATTTTTGTTCTTTTTTTGCTCTCATTTTATGTAAAGAACCTGCTATATCATAACTGAAATGAGTGAAGGGATTAAAATAGGTACCAAATGTTCCTTCTTTATTTTAGATATCATAAAAATTCAGCGTGTGGCGCGGTGAAAATCCCCATATAACGAACAAAAGAAGGACTTATGCTGAAGAGGATTTTCTGTTTTTCGTGTAATAGAAGAACTCAACTGACAGTTCAGTCATTCTGGTATAAATCAGTCTGAAAATTGTTTACGTGTCACCAGTAAGCGGATACGAACTCACCACCCCCTGCCTTCTTTAATGGGAGTGCCTCGGGGCTTTCGGGCTCGTATGCCTATCCCAGCGTCACTCGTAGCCCCTGGATAAACGAAACTCGCAAGGTATTTTTTTTTCTCTTGTTTATTCTACTCAAATAAAAAAAAAGCCAGACACTCCGACATGACGGAAAAACTTTCGCTCGCTCCTCTTACCGAACGTTGCAGCGAATCTACGATGCGTGCAGGCAAGCTCGTACAATATTCCAAAAGTAACATTCTGGCTTTATTCTAAAAGATTAAATTATGTGCTTGTGGTTTATGCTCTATGAAGGGGTTATTGTAGGGTTGATTGAGCAAAAAACGCCAGGCCTGCGCGGAAGGCACAGCACAGTCACAGCGAAAGCTGGGAGAGCGGCATTTCTAGAGACCGTTGTAAACTCTCTTGGGGCTACTAATACAGGTACACTACCAAGGTACCCACTACGCCAAAAATGACAATTTTTGTGAAGCTGGGAAGCACCTACTACGCCATTATTCGTCATTCTGAGCAGAGTCGAGGTACCAGCTACACATCTGCAAGGCATTATGTGCACTTTTTGACGCGACCCACTGAAGACGATTATGGCGCAGCCCTTTGTAATGTGTTGGAAGCTTTAAAGGGACACTAAAGAGAAACAATGAATTGGTTTAGATTGATAAAGTGTGCTCGGAGAACTCTTGTGTAGTCTATTTCACCACCATAGGTTTAATATTAGAGAAAACCAAGTTCAACGTTTCATTTTTAAATTTCGCGCCGAACATTGTAATTCGTGACGTAAAAGGTTTCAAAGAGCATTTAACGTATTTTGGCGCCACTGACTCGATGAAATTTCCACAAACTCGTTATGTCAAGTCTCTGGCCCCCTCAGAGGACAATGTACTTCGATTTAACCGATTTGGAACTACGTAGGCCCAAGCAGGCGCCGTCAAAAATATGTGACGCCACGGCAAATGGTGCGGGAATTCCAAGGTGGCGTCGCCACCTGTATTTTCTTTTTGCGCGTTTTCTCGCTTATTAAGTGTCTTCCCGCTGCAAGCGTGGTGTTTTTGGTATCATGGAAGACTGCTTTACTAACGCGAGAAAAATCATTTTGCTCTTTAGTGTCCCTTTAAACGGCCCAACAGTTACGTTGTTCGCATTGTGTGACGCCCGGTCGCTATTTCACTCTCACACCATGCATTTAACATACGTTGACGTGAGAAAGAGAGAGCAGGGGGGAGAATTCTATTGATACCCTGAGGAAATGGATCATGGAATTATGGGCTTCCTTGGCAAACAGTAGAAGTGCACTTGCGAGGAACCCACTACGCTATAAATCGTCATAATTTCTGTGAAATAGGCAAGCAGCCACTGTGCCGTTTTTCATCATTCTACGGAGAGCCGTGGTACCCGCTAAAACATGTAAGGCATTATGCGCACTTTGTCGATGCTGTGCCTGATGACGATGAAGAATTATGGCAGAGCCCTTTGTAATGGGTTGGAAGCATTCAACAGCCTACTCGTTGCGCAATTCGCATTGTGTGACGCCTGGTTACAGAATTCGCTCCCTGTGACGCCTGCTTGTTATTTCACTCTTCTATCGCGCTATATCACATATAGAAGTGTGGTTCCTTCCCGACATGAAGCTTGTATAGGGTGTTTCTGCAAAGTAGTTTCAAGCACCGGCATGGCTCTAAGCTAGAACACTGCGCTCCCACGCAGATGACCCAGGTTCGAACCCCGTTCCATCTTGGAAGTTTTTCTTATTTCGTTTTGTTTTTATTTCGCGCGATAGTGGTTACGGACACCTGCGGTGGCGGCGGCGGCGGCGGCGGCGGCGGCGGGCAACTACAGCGCCAAAAACAGCCGCTGAAATGATCTCATAACAGCTTTCGCTCTAAAAGCGATTTTTCAATTTCGTTACTAAAATATATTGCACACTCTGAGGAGCGAAACCATTTATTGGCGAGCGCGTATTAGTGATCCAAGTCATTTACAAATGGCGCCAAAGAGCACGCCTCCCATTGGATCCGCGGGCTCTTCTCCACCATTGTTTCTGGGCGTATGCATTTTTTTATAATACCTATGGCTTGATCGCTTGGATATATTCACTTCCTATCACTTGCATACTTTTTGGTCGCAAATTCTCCCACCGAAATGCCTTTTCAGCGTTACTACCGGTGTACGTTGTGAGGATGTTCCGCGCGCGTTCTTAAACATAAAATCGTGTTTTTCTTACGATCAGTTTTTTGACGATTTTTCATACTTGACGTACCTTTTCTGGAAAACTATCTGACCGATCGCACTCAAACTTTCTCAGATTACACATATCCCTTCTAAATAGTCTGAACGTAAAACTTAAAAAAAAAAAACTATTTCAGTTATAACTAAGCGATAAATTATTAATAAGAAAGTCTCCCTCACGGCACGTGACAAGTGACGACAATATTTTTTTTTCTGGGGAGATCAATGCAGGCGCCCGGTTTTATTGGTTCGGATTAATACCACTATAATGTTGAATGTTAACAGGCGTGCCAAATTTCGCGGTCGTACTGCTCTGCTTTTTTGAGAAAACGAACATTTAATTTTGTGCACCAGTCTGAAATCTGGTACTCGACCAGAAGCAAGTAAGAAAACTTAAAGGGTCAAACTTGCATAGAGTAAAGGCCGCAAGCTCTCTTATTGAGCAGGCGAAACTTCACAACAAAATATGGTACAGTTCCTGAGATAGAAAGCTGACACAAAGAGAACCTATTTACCCTACGATAACCCCTTAAATGAAAAACTTGAAAAAAAAAGAAAAAAGAAACTCGCTGAAATGCTATGAACGGAAGTCTGCTCCGAGTGCGTCCATATTACTGCATGACTCAACCTTTTTATCCCCTACTGTTCGCTAATGGACCTAAAAACAGCCTCTTGTGGCTACGTTGATGTGCTCTACCGAAATCTATTTGTCGTCGCGTGCATTGACGCAACTCGGCTGTTGCTTCATAGATGCATCAGCGGGCTGGAGGACAAAGGCAGTTGTCACGCTATGGTATCTCATTCATGCAGCCTACTGCATTAGAGACCTTGGTGTTCCCTTTGTGAACGCGTAAGAAAACCGAAATTACGAAAGAAATGGAACCTGTGAGTCTCGTTTTGAGCATTTATTTCGAAAAATAAAGAAGTGCAAAGACAGCACCGAGAAATAAGGATTATTAGATTAATTTATTCTGCTTTTTTAGCATCATCTGTCCCGCCTTATCGATGTTTATTTCATCTTTATACTTCGAGTTACCTGTACATACACGATACGAAATCAAGAATCACAGTCCTTTGTGCTTATTTCTTGTAATGAAGGGGATCAATGAAGGCGTGTTCTTTCGCTGCGCCGTTTCATAATCATGAACCCTTACGAACTTCCCAGCTATGAGGGATCATAAAACAACGTCTACAAGTGAGCCTACGATACAAATGTGAAATGTTTATAGTGAATGCAGCTGGCCGCGCTTCAGTGTTTCACACGATATCGAGTACTCCTGAAATTGAAGGATTTGCTGGGCGTTATTGGCACGACAACTTTACAGCGAGAGTAACGCTTCCGTTATGTCTCAGAAATTAAGTTACTATTGCGTGTACCCCTAGGAACAAATATTACCTACAGAAAAAAGTTACGAAGTGAGTGAACGGGTTCGTCGTATTGCCCCAAAGTAAGCACGGTCACTGTCTCAGGAATCTAACGCATAAATAAAAACATTAGTCACATTAGCAGCTGTGCACTGGAATACATTAATTTCCCTTTTTCGATCGTACTTTTTGCGAGTGAAATAACCAACATGCATGAATAATTAAACACTGTCTCAATACGGTTTTGCTGAATTAGTAGAAGATTTAATAAATATTCAGAAAATAGTTAGAAAAAAATTTTTGCTATTTATATTTCTCTGAATTGCCAGTTTTACTAACTTCAGATAAAACTTATTTGTCTGCTATTTCTGTTGTTAATCTTTTTGCCATATCTCCATACTTAATACTTAAATTTAACATGGAATCTGTTGTTTGTGTGACTCGTTCATTTTAATTTTACTATGCGATGAAATTAATTGTTCTGAATATGCACACCAAACGTGTTTGTCGCACCGGCACATCGAAAAAAAAACATACACGTTATATCCATATTGTTGCCTTGATTTTTTTTTTATTGTAGGGAACATGCATTGAATCCTCCCAAGCCCACCTATTCTGGCCTCAATATCTGACTCGCATACTATAAATAAATAAATATATAAATTCCATGAATATTGAGTATTTTTGTTGCGTTAAACATCCATACCTCTAAAGAAAAAATATAAATTTAGGTTTTTACATAAGCTAACGGCGGACATGCAGTACCTTTCTTATATGGGGGCGCTCTAAGCCATATGATTCTGTTTCTGCATGGGATTTGTTTTATGTGCAGTATGCAGCACTTGTATTGAAATTCACATCCACTATATGCCCTAAGAGTTAACGCAACCTGAAATGGCTCCTAACCACCCCGCGTTCAAAGACGATTGTGTGGTTTCTTTGCCGCCTTCGCTGCCCTTCCTAATGGCGATATCTTCTAATCGCCACTTGCTTCTTAAAAGCACGTGTACAATCTCAGCGCTAAGGGTTGAGGCTATCAAGATTTCGCGCTTGTTGTCTACACGCTATCACCACTTGTGCAGTCGGAAACACACAAAATGAAGTGAAATCAGTTCATCGCGCACGATTGTCACGCGCGACAAGGAAGAACGGGTGGGCTGCTCATAGCAAACCAAGGTAGGAGACAAGTGACAAATGGTATTTCGCGTATATGGACCATTCGAGAATATGTACCGTAATGACATCACGTGAATCACCATCCTTGCGTCATGAAGTGCACCACGAAGACGAGAAACGCCAGGAGAGAATAACGCGCTCGTTTTTTGCATGGTGAAGGGCCCTTTAAGCAACAACTGCTTCATTTCTGACAGAAGATAGTCCAATGATACGTGCGTCGATCATCATTTCGATGTCCAGCACGTCGGTTTGTAGTGGCGTTTTGAATCAAAGCTTCCCATTTTCATATGTTTAATTATGTGTAATTTCGAACATGCTTCGGCCTCCGAATGACAATGATCAGCATTGTCATTCGTACACATCATTTTGTTGAATGTATACTTTCACAATAGAGTACCCTTCCTCAATTTTTTATGCGTACAGTCCGCGTGAAAATTTTAAAGACCACAAGTTACAAGAAAAACTTGAAAATGACCACTGCTTCTGCAGGCAGCCATGAATTTAGATTTCCGGCCTGTTCACTAAACCACACATGCTTGAAAACCAGCCACCCCATCATTGAAACGTTCACCAAACGGAAATTTTTAATAAACTAATCGTTTACAATGTGATAATCTGTTCAAGGGAAGAACAAAAGACACCCAGATATCCCATGCTTCTGGGAGTCAATGTGAAACGAAGCTGTTGTCGGTGGCTAGATATTCACCATCGCCTATGGTTGTGCAAAGCATTACCAGGTGGATGATCGTTAGGCACCCTGTCGTGGGTGTAACAATATGAACATTTGTATGACGGCATCAGTAAAAAAAAAACTCACAGGTTCCCTTATGCACTCAGCTAAGACAACTGCAGAGCGAAAGCCATCTTCTATTTCTTCTCAGTCAATCAACTGATCCTGCCCACCACACTACGAAAGCTTTCTGCACCTAACGCGGCTTTCCACTGCCTCCTGGATTAGAGGCACGTCACGTGGTTTGCGCTGCTTCCGTGATTGTCCCACCTTTGATGTCATGTGATGACGTCGTCATGTGACTCTGTGACGTCGCGATTAAGTCATAATGATGTCACAAATTTTGGCGATCTGTGACGCCATGATGACAGCATATCGTAATGTCATTTCGCGATGATCGTTATTCGCATCACTCATGTTGACGTCGCCGACGGGGGACGCTCGTCAATTTTCTAGGGGTGTGCGAATAGTGAAACTTCATCTCGAATCGAATTCGAATCGAATAGTGCCGAATAGTGGCCCAAAATATCGAATATCGAATCGAATATCCAACGGTAAGTATATTTACTCGAAACTTGTACCGCCATTTACAACAAGACAAAGGAGAAATCACGTAATGCTGCGGCTTGGTGCCTGCTTTATTACGCGCTTCTTCGGAAGGGTATTTTCCTTCTGCTTTTATGAGCGCGCAGGCATGTTCATAGAAGAGTCGTCACTCCAGTTAGCAGGGGCACTCCTAACCTCTTCACGGCTAAAAGAAAGGGGGTAGAGTAGCTAGACTTCTTTTCCCCTGTGATCGCGGAATACGGCTTCAATTGTGCTTCATCTATATGGTCGGGCATTTGTGCTTTATCTCCATGGGTACTCGGGGCCCAACTATCTTCGGGCGTTTGCACGCCCTGTTTGCACGCCCTGTCTTTTTAGAATGAATACTTACCAACTAGCTCAGCTCTCTGTTATTCTATCTTCGGGCGCCCGTTCACAGCAGCGTTTTAACTACGCGCCGCAACGATGGGAGTTTTTGAACGAGTGGTGCGGCGCGACAGTGGCGACTGCACAGCGTGAACACATTTTCATATGTGAATCCAATCACCGAGGGTTCCGCGGGCCGAAGTCGGGATGTATTACGGCGCCTGCGACATACGCGACCGAACTAGGCAAGAAAAGTCCGTGCCTTCGTTTCAGAGGCGATGTTGTGGAGAGCTTGACAGTTTTCTCATTTTATTTTTTTTATTTTTACGTGTGGAAATTACATAATCTCCTTTAAAATAAACATGCGCTCGCTTTTGCGCCAGGATATCGGTGAAAGTTTTAGCGAAAGGCCTACTGTACCGATGTTAGCGTTAGTTTCATCCGCCCCACCCTAGCCAAGTTGCTTCATTAGCGTTTGTGTCTTTTTAGATATTCGTCCTGTCGAATTATTCGAAACTTCGAATACTAGCTATACGAAAATCGAATCGAATTACTCCGTTAGATATTATTCGATTCAAATTCGAAACTCGAATATTCGCACACCCCTATCAATTTTCGTGTTTGATGAGACATCTATGGCTGTCGCCTTGAAAACTGTTCTGACAATTTTGTGAAGGCAACGATATGATTTTTACTAAATCCTATTGACACCAGCTTACGACTTGACAGTTGTTCAGTTTCCCACAGGTATTGGACAAGTATAAGCGACAGAAATAAACAATGTGGCATAATGCGCAGCTATGCGCTGCAACAGCGCCACCGCCTATGGCATGTCCGGCGTAATAAAATGGAACTATTACCGCGAAACGAGGTGAAATTGTATTTTGAAACTTAAATGAAGTAAACGTCAGAACATGCCTCCTACTCGAATCCGATCATCCGAACGCGGCACGGTTGACAAAGGTGAGTAGAAGTGTCGAATGTTTGCCCATCGCGAAAGTGACGTTGCCTAGCCTAAGTTCTGAGAGCGTTAGATGCCACGTGGAAAGAATGTGCCAAACTGGCACTTGACGCATGCACCAAATACCTGAATAAGTCGGTTGGCCTTCGCAGAGTATAACCAAAAAATATTTGTGCGCTCTTTATTTATGTTGAAAACTTCGGACGTGCTGACCACGTTTTCGTTGGCTGATGAGAGGCAGTCACTTTCTTTGCCGGCCTTAAAAGAGCACCCAAAACGAAACTTGCAATCGGTCCACATGGTGGCATATGTAGGTCAGTAAATAGGGACCATGGGTAACCGCACGAATTGAGCTTACAGAACTCCATTGCTTATGGTGCTCCAGAATGGGGCGCTATAATTGCAACCTGGATGGCCAGCCAGCACGCATGCACTTTCGCCATTGTATGGCGAGGAGAAATGTGTTTGGACTTAATTTACGAGTTTTTACTCACTTTTTCTCTTCCTTTATATTTTATATGCTTCCCTTTTCAGTCTGGCAGTGCTGGAATCCAAACAGTATATGGCGGTATGGTTAACCTCCTTGCCTTTGTCGTATTTTATTCTTCCTCTTCAGACACAACCTTAAGCACTCTATTTCTATCTTGGTTTCACCAGTAGTGGCCTCTACCGCAGCCGCAGGTTCGAGTTCGGGCAATAGTCCCCTCAATGAAAATGTATATAAACGTGTAAATCACTCGAGCAAGCCAAGAAATTAACCAACTAATTATTTGACCAATAATTATAATTAAGTGGTCATTTTCAAACTGTGTAGAGCTGTTGATGAGATGCTCTGTTCATCTTTACAGTAATTATTAAATCAACTACTGGTACTTGTTCTTGTTGTGTTACGATATGCATGTTCATATTTCACCATGAAAATGAACACATACAGCCACATGCCATGAAATTGGCGGTATTCCCGTATTGCTTACTCAGTATATATAAAAAAAAAAACTCACAAAATCGCTTATGCATTCACCTAAGACGATTCGAAGGCGAAAGCCATCTTACTTTTCTTGTCAGTCAATGTATTGATCCCGCCCCGCCACCCTCCGAAAGCTTTCCGCACATCACGTGGTTTTGCAATGCCTTCGTGATCGGCCCACCTTCGACCAAGGTACGATGTCATGTGATGGCGTCATCATGGGACGTTGCGGCACGTCATCTTGTAATGCGAGGCCACGTATGACACTTCGGTCCGTGTCATACCTGGCAGCGCATCACAAGATGAAGACGTACTTACTAGTCCCCGTTGCAGCCTTATTAGTAGTCACATGGCGTCACAGTGACGTCAAGATGACGTCAAACATTTTAGCGGTCTGTGACATCACGATGACGTCATATGAGGACGTCATCACGAGATGATTATTATTTGCATCACTCGTCCCCGATGCCGCAGAGAGCCGATGGTCAATTCTCGCATTTGATGAGATCTTGCGATTTCGTGTTAATAGCGTTAGAAGGTAACAAGACAGCAAGGGCTCTATTTTCGGTTTTGACGACAGCAGCACTGCGGCTTCACTTGCCTTCATGGACGCATCATAAGTGCTCATTAGCGGTGAAGGTTTGTGAAGCCAGTTTTACCGGCAAAAGCAGTAGCCAAGAGGTTTGCTTCGCCTCCTCACGTCAGTAAAGGTTGCAAAAGTTCTCACGTGCGCCATTCAATCTGCGACAATCCGTAAACGCAATTGTTGATTTCGTGGTACAAGCGGCTTCTGCTGCGCTTGCGTGTGCGAAAAAGTCGGATTTAATGTGAAAGTCACTTTGTTTGAAGGTTAAGCCTTATTTACCAGCCCCTTATTTAAAATAGAACTCACTATTGTTTTAGTGTTAAGCCCGATTAAAGAGGCCCTCATTTAAAATTGCCATTATTGTGTTAAAGTGAAGCCCTATACAACAGCCCCTGATTAAAAACGTAAGTTATTATTGTGTTAAATTGAAGCTTCATTTAAGAGCGCTAAAATTACAGTCATTACTGTGTTAAATTGAAGCCTTATTCAACAGCCCCTCATTTAAAACGAAAGTCACGATTGTGTCAAAGTGAAGCCTCATTTAAGAGCCCCTGATTTAAAATAAAGGTCACTATTGTGTTAAAGTAAAGCCTTATTTAACAGCCCCTGATTTAAAGTAAAGGTCACTATTGAACCATTGAAGTTGAGGCGCGTGGGCAAAAAAGAAAACGAGGCCACGAAAGGCTTTAATGATTTCTATAATGTATCGATAAAAAAGTTTGAACAGTCAGAGTAATGTCGCAAACGCAAAACAGACCAGATTATTGTTGTTACGCAAGCAGTATTCGTTTCCATACAAGTTGCAAGGCATGGCCACAAATCAATTGCGTCGTCTGAGCTCCGCACGGCAGTCGCGGAGACGGCGCTGCTTCCTCCGTACTGAAGCTCGGCGGAGAACGCGGCGCGGCAACGTCGAATGGGTTTGCGCGTGCATAGTGTCGAGTAGCGACGAGTGTTTGTTTTGAGTCTGGTCGCCGCTTACGGGCGATGCGCTCTCTCTTCATCGGCTAACGGTTGTTCGCTGTGCCGAAATAGAAGCGCGCTGCGCGCTCACGCGTATACTGCTGGCTTCCGGAGCAGCGTATAGCTTCTTCAGGAACCGGCAACGAAGGAGTCCGGAGTCGACAAGCGGATCCGTAGCGGGCACGGCAACAGGATGCCGAGTCCTCAGACCGAAACGGACGAACACATTCCCACATGTTACTTAGATTCCGAAGCCTAAGCTCGTAACCAATGCAAAAATGTTTAGCGGAACTCGCATTCGCGAGAGTTGCTTAAGCGTTATATGGAGTGACAATGCGAGACAGGTAATGCGAAAGTAATGTAAGAAACGACGAGATGGGCGGTGAACTTGCGGCACCGGTCGCCCCGCTTGTTAGGTTCTTTTGTCTTTGACTGCCTTGCGTTGTTACTCGAGATGAATCGTAGACCGCGGCCGAAATTGAACAACGATCATTTTATTTCCGCCAGTCCAATATGTGACTATCGTCGAGCGCAATACACAGTGGCTGTTACCCCACATTGTCCACGGGCAAAGACCGATAGTCTTGTGTCTTCACTGTTCAGATTTTGACCGTGCGTGACGCTGTCAGGATAAAGCCCCCGAGAGAACAGCGCGTTGCGTTCTGTCTCATCACTTTGTTTTGTGCCAAAGCATACGAGACATCGGCACACCATTGCGATACACAGGAACTGGATTGGGAAGTAACGCAAATTTATGGCACCGTACCTTTATGCAATGCCAGGGCCTTAAAACAGAAAAAAAAGTGCTAACACATAAATCTGAACCGACTGTAACAACACTGCTGTTTCAACTAGAGTTATTGCACAGAAGGAACGTGTTTTAGCAGCGGAGTTCTCCGTTGCCCAGGGTTGTGCGAACAGAAATTAACATGAGGGCCGCCACGCGCTCGCTTCATCCTCTTCTTAATCGGCTGCTTCGCTTCCACAACATGTGCGCCGGTTTTTCCGGTGTGGAATGCAATAACTATGATGGTGGAGTCTGTTGCGTGATTAGATATCGCGTAACAACTAGTCACGTGACTAAAAACACGAGCGTCACGTGCCAACCACTGGTATTCCCGCTCAATTTAATCGAAGCTCCAGTCAACTTAATCCAAGCGCCAGCCAATTTGGCTGGCGCTTTGACTAAATTGAGCGGGAAAATCTCTAGTCACGCGACTAAAATCACGCAACATCTAGCACGCTGACAAACATCTCGTAACACACGTAACAACTACTTGCATCACTAAAAACTCACATAACATGGCGTAACATGTAGCCACGTGAGTAAAATGACGTAACGTCCCGTAGCCACGAGCAAACAGTTGGTCACGTGACCAAAAATCACCAACATCACGTAACAACAAGTCACGTGACTAAAATTACGTAACATCGAGTAACTGCTACTCACCTGACTAAGAATGGCGTAACATCTCTTAACGACTAGTCACGTGACGCGTTCCCACCAAAAATCAGGGAACAGCTAATCGCGTGACTAAAATCACAACATCATGTAACAGCTAGTCACGTCACATCTTCCTGACAAAACCGCGTAACACGTGCGTGGTGTGGGGAACCGGCTGAAATCGGAGAAGGATAGCCAAGCCTAGCCTTACTTAGTACTACAAGCAAGAACTTAGCATCGCCAGGTATTCTCTGTCGGTCCCTGCGTGGGAGACGCCCGCTACGCGCTAAGCGCGCCCTGCAGGGCGTAAATAAAGTATTGCAAATCAATCTAGCAAAAGCTGGGCATTACTAGCCAAAACTTGGAAGAAGCTAGGTCGAACACTAGCTCCACTGTTAATCCCGTCTTGCACCGCTAGTCCAAGCTGCAATGCACATTTTGTTATGGTGAACATGAGGAAACAGACGTTGAAACGTGGAAAGTGTCGCATGCATGTAGCCACTAATGAATACTGCACGGCAGACGAGTTTTCTAAGAGGTAACCTGCTTCTCTTTGCGACATTGTGATAGAGGTAGTGCTTACATAGTGCGCATTTTCTTTTCCCATGCCAAATGCCTCATGAACCAAACGCCACTTTTAATCGTTTTACTTGCCACGAAGGACATCGCCATGAGTGTGTATACTGGGTTTCTGTTTTCGTTGTCTGAAAGAATGGCGACATGCGCAACGGTATTGCATGCTTCTAAAGCATACCAATCATCTATCCATTCTTCATGACAACAATAACTGCATATGTGGTACTGTCAAACAGTAGTACAATGCCTGCATTTTCTCTATATTATTTGCTGTACAACAAATTTACATTTCCCATGCCCCGTTAGTAAAATTTTCAGCTCTTTTTTTTATGGAAGTAAGGAACGATGCAAGGAACAGGGAGGTTAGCCAGTTCTTAGACCGGCTGGCTACCCTGTGCTGGGGGAAGGGGTTAGGGGAATTAAAGATGATAGAATAGAGGTTTTACAAAAATAAGACACAGCAAGAAAACAAAAAAAAAGAGAAAAAAACGAAAAAAATGCCGCACTGCTTAGAGTCTGTCTCTGAGACCAGTTTTCCGCAAGAAGCGCAACAATGGAGAATTCAATGGCATTATGAAATAGCCGATTCGATTCGCAGTTGGTTTTCATTATTCGAATTCTCATCCAAGTTTAAAATGTGATATTCTCACATTTCAAACCGCAATTCAGGATATTTTTTTGTCTATCATGGATCTTTCTGACGTATCTGTATAGATTTATTTTGTGGGTACGTGCTAGAATGAGCCATATGAGAATTCTTCAACATATCTCTCTCTATCTCTCTCTCTCTCTCTCTCTCTCTCTCTCTATATATATATATATATATATATATATATATATATATATATATATATATATATATATATTTCTCGAGTTTAACATCCCAAAACAACGATGTATATTTGGGGCTTTTTGAATCATATGCATCTGATAACGCAGGCTGGATGACCATGTAACATGATTCTCCGCTTCAGAATGGCACCATTATAAATGGCATAGCAGCCAAGGTCCTTCTAATGCTCTCCTCATACCATCTCCACACAACTAACAGCCAATATTGGTACGAATGGAGCGTCTGTATTCCAACTGCGGGCAAACAGTTGGACAGTCGAGTCGGTACGCTTAGGCTTACCCTCGTGCCCCGTGTCTATGCAGTAGGACGGCTTCGTGCAAGATTACACGTACGCTCCATAGCCTGCAGCTGCGAACTCCCGTTTTTGTCCAAGCAGCGGGGCTTTTTGAAGCGGCCTGGAAGTTCCTGCGCACAACGAATGAAACGCGACACTCGCAGAGAGGCCCTCTGATGCGCTATGGCAGTGTTACGTTGCAGTTAAGCTACTGTATGCTACGATCAAGTGACATTACGGGACGAATGCCAAACAATAGAGGTTGTAAGAGACCACGGGACCAAGAAAAAAAAGTGCGGCGTGCGTCAGCGAAGCTTCAGTGCCGCTTCATTTTACGGAAGTGGCTTCTCTGTATGAGACTTTTCACGTGGCAGAGTGTTACTGTGTCGATGTAATAGGGAAATCATTCCTTGGTTTCTTACGATGGCAATCATATGGACACTCTCGGCTGATTTTTCCCGTCGCCGTCGCCGTTACCATCGCCGTCATGCCCCGGATATCTATATGTATGCATATATAAATAAAACCAACAAAGAAATATAAATCAGAAGAAAAAAATTTCCGAAGTGCGGCGCCCGGATTCGAACCTGCGACCCCTCGCTCCTCTGCGTGCCGTTTTGAACAACTCGGCCACGCGCCCCACGGAGTAATAACGGTGACCTATTTATATACATAAATTAACGCTGGCGGTATGTAGATCTCGGAGGTGCTTCCACGTGTGCAGTATCACTCGCGAGATAACCTGCAGGGTGCGCTTTAAAGCAATGATAGATTTTGCTTCTGTTTGAAAATTGCGCATCAGACGCGTACTAAAAAGTGGGCCATTTCTGTACTCACACGCGATTATGGAACGCCGGGTAAACAATGCGTGGAACACCACCACGCGGCAGGAGACGCGGAGGGGCCGCTCCACGGGCCGCAGTTTTCAAGAAAACAAAAAAATACCTAAGAGCGTTGGGTTGTAGCGCGCCGCTCAAACACGAACAAGTAACTGGAACAGTTAGTTCGCGCTCGTCCTGTGTATACCTTTGTGTTCTTTTCGAGCGTCCTTCGTTGTGTTTGAGAAGCGCAGCGCGCTGCAAGTGTCGAGCTGTTACGGTTGTTAGTTCGTGGTCATCCTGTGCGTGTTCGTCTCGTGAGTCGTTTGCGGTTGATGGGCGTGCTGCAAGTATCGAGCTGATTGGTGTTCCTCTTGCGACTTTGTAATTTGTTGCTATCGCATTCATGGCTTCGGCTTTGCGGCGAAACTGTGATTTTTTCGGACCCACTCTCATTGGTGAAGTATAATATATCGTGTTTAAGAGATTACTAGGGTATCGTTTAAACCGTAAGTTCCTATTTCAGCGCAGTCTTGTTTCTTCGCGTTCCTTTCTTTCACTCCGGTAGATTCCCGTCTCTAGAAAAGTCACGCTCCAACTCACACTCATCCATACTGCACAGCTGAACACCTTCTATTCCTTTCACATCATAACAACTGAACTATGACAACAAACGAGCCCGGCAGTAGTGATTACAAACGTGCTCACGTTTGAAATTAGTTTTTTTTTTTTTACAATTTCAAGAGCATGGTGGAGGAAACAGCGTGCGCAAGCACCTCTATATAATTGCACACGTACGGCCAAACTCCTCAGTATTAAAATTGGGCCGTAAGCCTCCTCAGAGGGCTATGGAATCGATGAGGATGCATTCGATTAGATATCGTAACAAGAACCATGCAGTCCGTCGCGGTGAATCTCCAAGAATTTCCGCTTTACCCTTAAGAACGCGAATTAGGCCATCCCTTTCTGGGAAAAAAAAATTACACGGAACTGTTATGAACGGGAATTATCCAAGATATGTGTAGCACCATTGCGCTGACGTATGTGACTTCATGCAACACGCACTGCAATTGCGGCTATTTCGCGATCCTGAATAATGATGTTTCCGCTTAGGTATGGTATCAAAAACAACATAAATCATGTACAAATTCAGGTCGTTTTGTATTTCACATTCCCATATCCCCGCTTCACACGGACACTTTTCACTTTTCCTCTCGTATACGCGCATTGTTATTATTGCTCGTGCTTCTTCTTGTGTATACATGCTTGGTCCCCGCACACCCAGCACGGTTCGATGAGTTCGAAATTCTGGCACGTAAATGTGCGTCGTCACCGTGCCACACGTGCCAGCCGCTGGTAGATGCGCACACAAGTGGCTTAAACAACGCATTCTATCCCTGTGTTGTGTAAGGCGGCAATGTGCGCCGCGGGTCTGCGCGGTATTGCACTTTCGGAAACCTGTTTTATTTCGGGTCGACTTAGGGCCCTAGGTCAGCTGGTTTTCACCACCGCCCGGATCGGCCCGGTAATAGTAAGGGGGATGACGGCCCGAATAATTCCTACCTGCGCACCACTGACGGTTAAGCTGTACAACCGAGTTGATAAACTAATCGGAAACTCATCTACACTCATGATGCGGTCATGGACACCCGAACGGCCGCATGTTTCGGAACCAGCTAGTCTAATAACGCTCTGCATCTATAAGTACAGACATAATGCGCTGAGGAAGTCGGCGCACAGATAGCTTAATCGAGCCGCTACGGCAAAATTCTGATTAATAGGCGCGTTTGAGGAGGAAGAGAAGAAAGGAAAGGAATGAAAGGCAGTGAGGTCAACCAGACGTGCGTCCGGTTCGCCACCCTACTATGGAGTAAGATATTAAGGTATCGACAGCATGAAAGAAGGGACTGGAAAGTGCTATCGGCTTGGAGCACGTCTGCTTGTCGAGTACATGTCTAAAACTGATCACTAGGGCCGGTCGATATTAAAGAACTGTAATCACGCAGGCGTCGCCTTCCTGGCCAGTGACGGTAGTGTTGTATTTAGAACAGAGAGAAACGATGCATCCGATGCCTGAACAT
Source organism: Rhipicephalus sanguineus (assembly GCF_013339695.2). Classification (NCBI taxonomy): domain Eukaryota; kingdom Metazoa; phylum Arthropoda; class Arachnida; order Ixodida; family Ixodidae; genus Rhipicephalus; species Rhipicephalus sanguineus. Next base: position 77,594,263 of record NC_051182.1, on the reverse strand, counting down.
CATCTTCTTTATTTCATGTCCCCACGCGACCATCCTCATCTTCTTTCATATACAACATTTCCCCGGTTGATAAAAAAAAAAAATCACAGCATATCCACAGGGTGAATGATGATGAGTGGGGCGAAGCTACGGAGGGAATCATCTGTAAACCGTGAAACTCTTCCGTGAAATGCGCCCAGTACATAATATAAAGAGTGTGAAACATCGTGTATACATTAAACATCAAACTTTTATTGTACTGTTGGTTTACGTGGTCCCTTCATTATCACTTGTGATCGGTGAAATGCAAGGAAGAAGTCCGCTCCCGAGCGACCGCATTCCCCGCTCGCCCTGTGCGAATTAAAGGCAAGGCTAGAGGGAAGACAGGACGCGCGTTCCACGACGCGAGGTCGGTAGCATGCTTAACGAAAGCCAACGGAACGCGATCGTGCAAGTGCTCCGGCTTCGCATCGCCTCATGGTTCCATTTAGCGTCCCAAAACCAAACATATTGCTCAAGGTGTGCCTTGCGTTTTTCGTAGAAATAATTTCTTATCATGTACATTAAGACGAAAAGTTGAAAGCTCACTAGAGTGTATCGCCCGCAAAGTATGTCTTTTAGTGTGATTTAACTCTCGTACGGCAGGGTCCTCGCGCCGTTGCCGGTCCTACCCGCCCGTTGACGATCGGGCGAGGTGGCTACATACAAGTACTACTAATACACTTTAAGAAAAACATCTGGCGTTCTTTCGTTCTGCTTTTACAAAACATCTGGCGTCTTTCGTTGGTTTATTTCATCAATCAACGGCGTTTTGAACAAAATTTTTATTGTTTAATCACGCACAGGAGAAATCTCACCAGGCACTACCTTGGAGGTAAACAATGGCTGCTAATGGCAATGAGAGACAGAAGAAGTCGGCTTTTAGCTAACACTTACACTTCTACTTCTACTAACGTTTCCTACTGGAACATGCCAATGGCTGCTAATGGGGAATGAGAGACAGAAGAATTCGGCTTTTAGTTAACGCGCACGCTGTGAATTTTTTATTGTTCAACAACGCACAGGAGAAATCTCCCACCGGCACCACCTTGGAGGTCAAAGCGTAAGACTTGTTACTCACTACTACGAGCACGACGAGGGACGAACGGGTGCCGCCTTAAGGAGCTTCGCCCCTAAAAAAACTATCGCTTGCGTAACGCATAGTCCCTGAGCTTCAACGGCGTTTTTTTTTAACTCGTGCGCTCTTCCGTGGTGGTTGGCCGGTCATTTTGTCCTGCAGTGAAGACGGCTGAGTACTTGGTTCACTGCTGGCTTGTGCTGCTATTTCTTGACGTGACGTAGGTGGACAGTCAGCATGTTGTTCACTCGCAGGAAATGCACCACCTTGAAGAGACTCGTCAGGTAGTGGTAGAGTCCACTCTAGAATACCCGGTCGATTGCCTGTGCACTTCTCCGCAGCTTCTGGGTGTATCGCTTGAAATTTGGAGGCGTTCCACACTCGCCCGTCATCCAAAAGAAATGAAGCTGGCCCTCGTTGCTCAATAATCTTCTTCGGTTCTGAAAAGCGCGAAGATATTTTCCCGTGAACTGACGACTTTCTCACGCGGACGTAGTCGCCGACGGCAAAGTGTCTTGTCCGGGCTCCGCGACGGCAGTCTGTGTAAAGTTTGGAAGAAGCTTGGTTTTGTCTGACACGCTGACGCAGCCATTTCATCGCCTGTGCTGGATTTTCGTGAAATGAAGAATCCGGCAATCCAACAATGCTTAAGCGTGTTCGTGGCAGTCGTCCGTGCAGCAAAACGGCGGGTGCAACTCCCGTTGTGGCATGAGGTGTGCAGCGGTAGACCCCCAAATAGTCTGTCACGGCGACACGGATATCACGCCGCTCGTATACTGCCATCTGGACAACCGATTTGAGGACTCTGTTAAACCTTTCTACAAGCCCGTTTGCTTGCGGATGGTAAACAGAAGAAAAGCAATGGCGTATGCCACGTTCCTGAAGGAACTCTTCAAATTCAGCCGAGCTGAACTGCGGTCCGTGGTCGGAAACCATTTCACTCGGGTAGCCTTCACGAGAAAACACTTGTAGCAGAAAGTTCTTGACCGTCGCCGTAGAAACTTGTCTTGCAAAAAAAACTTCTGGCCATTTGCTGTGATAATCAATAATCGTCACTGCTTAAGGGCAAGTGATGGGAGCTTGCTCAAATGGGCCAATAATATCAATGGCAATCTTCTCCCAAGGGTTGTCAGGGAAAGCTACTGGCTGCATAGGTGCTGCGGTTGGCCGTGCTGATTTGTCACATGACTGACAAACAACACATGTTTTAACCAGTTGTTCTACGTGGTTATCCATGCGAGGCCACCAGTACAACTCTCGCAAACGGCTTTTCGTACGACTGATCCCCGGATGTGATTCGTGTGCGACTTCCATCAAACGACGAGTAAGGGTACTTGGAATTACGATCCTGTCACCACGGTAAAGCAAGTCGTGTACAATGGATAGTTCTGCACGTACATGAAAATATGGCATTAGCTCCGCTTCCAGAGATGCCTTATCAGGCCAAGATGACAAACGAAGTCCATGACTTTTGCGATTGTACTGTCAGATGCACTCTCCGCTTGTAATTCTGCAATGGTTAGCATCGGAGAAAGAAGGCAAACAAACTCATCTTCGGCAACCTGATTGGTTTTCTCCTTGCAAAGGCAGTCGAGAGAGCGCATCAGCCACCACATTATCGCTTCCCTTACGGTACTCTACGGTGTAGTTGTAACAAAGAAGTCGCGCTGACCAACGTGAAATTCGCAATGGCCGGTGTCCAACACCTTTGGTTGATAGCAAGGTGACAAGAGCACTGTGGTCGGTTCGCAAGACAAAGGGGCGACCCCAAAGGTACACGTGCCAATGTTCACAGGCCCAAACACATGCTAAGGCTTCACGTTCGCCCGCAGAGTACTTCCTTTCTTGTGGGCTCAAGGTACGGGAGGCAAAGGCAACTGTCTGTAGAATCCCCTTGTTATCTTGTTGTAGCACAGCACCCAGTCCATACCCGGAGGCATCAGTCGTGACGATGACAGGTAGGCTCGGGTCAAAGAAATGTAGAACCTTACAAGTTGTCAGCAGTGATTTCAAACGGACGAAACTCTCTTCGGCAGCTGACGTCCAAGCAAATGGCTCGTTGCCTCGAAGCAATGCCCGTAAAGGTTCCACAACATCCGAAAAATGGGGAACGAACTTGGAGTAAAATCCCGCCAGACCAAGCAGGGAACGAAGTTCATTGATGTTTGAAGGCGCCGGAGCTTCTTTCATCGCTTGTATAGGTGACGTTAGTGGAAAGAGTCCTTTGCCGTTCACAACATGTCCCAGAAACGTTAGTTCCGTGACGTCGAAAACGCACTTCTGGTTGAGTTTCAGGCCCGCTTTAGAAAGTCGTTGCAAAACGATGCGGAGATTTGAAAGATGATCTTCTCGAGAACGACCATATACGATAATGTCGTCGATGTAGAAAAGTACACCTTTGCACCCTTTCAGAATGAGATGCATCATCTTTTGAAATGCTGACGGGGCTGAAGCCAAGCCGAAACATACTCTCTTAAAGCGAAAAAGCCCGTCGTGCGTGATGAAGGTAGTCAGATCACGACTCTCAGGATCGAGCTCTAGTTGATGGTAGGCAGACGCCAAGTCCAGCTTCGAGAATCGTTTGGCGCCAGCTAAGCTGTGCAGCAGCTCGTCTGTCTGTGGTAGTGGAAAACTATCAACAATTACAGCTTTATTGGGCTCTCGCAGATCAACACACATTCGTATAGAACCATCCTTCTTGCGAACAACCACTATAGGAGAAACCCACTGGGAGGCGTCAACGCGCTCGGTTATGTCATGGGCTTCAAGTTTCTGCAGTTCAGCCGACACTTGTTCACGAAGGGTAAACGGCAGCCGTCGTAGCTTGCTGGCAACGGGTGGAACGGAATCACGAACCTTAACCTTGTGTTTGAATCCTTTGGCAAGTCCGAGCTGTCTGTCAAAGAGGTGTTCGTACTCTGAACGTAGCTCAGCTGGCAATGTAGGAGTGCTGGAGGCCAATGCAAGACACTGAAGCGATTTACCTTCAATATTCATCTGTAGTGCCGCAATGGCGTCTAAGCCCAGTACAGTGGTGCCTTCAGATACAACATACAAAAGAATGCAAGCAGTTCTGTCTTGGAACGCAGCTGAAGCGACAAAGCATCCTCGAACTCTTATCTTTGACTTGGAGTAGTCGAAAAGCTGCACTGAGGTAGGTTTCAAAGGGTAAGTGCTTGCAAAAAACTGATGATAGAGTTCTTCAGCCAGAATAGTGACAGAAGATCCCGTATCAACTAGAAACGAGATAGGGCGACCTTCCACAGCGACGGATGCGTAAATGCCATGCTTGCGTCCATTGACAACACAAACTATTTTTCCACTACTCTGGGAGCTAGCGTCGTCGTCGTCATCAACTTGTTGAACTTTAGCTGAATATCCAGACGACCTACACATAAAATCTAAGTGGCCAATCCTCTCGCAGCGACGACATCTACGCTTGCGGGCCTTACATGCAGGACTGTTTGCAAGATGATCAGTCGCTCCACAACGATAGCAAGCTCGAAGGTTCGTGGTACCTTGTACGGGATGCTCAGATGATTTGGCTTTGCACTTATTACAAGTTGTGCGTTCCTTTGGTTGTTCAGAAGACCGAGAAGAGCTTTGCGCTGTTTTAACGTGACGAACTGAAGCATCGTCGCAAAATTCCTTAGCATGACTCACGGCTTCTTCGTACTGATTAGCAATTGTTATAGCTCGTGCGAGCGTCAGTGAGGAGCCCTCAAGAAGTAACCGCTCACGTAAATGATTACTCGTCGTTTTCGAGACAAGCTGATCACGTAGCATCTCATCGGCGAGGCTTCCAAAATTACAGTCGGCAATGAGGATTTGTAAAGCAGCGACGTATTCTACCGCTGTCTCACCTGCATGCTGAGCATGGCGACTGAACCGTTGTCGAGCCACGATGACGTTGACTGAACGCTTGAAATGGTCCGAAAGCAGGGCGATTGCAGAGTCATACGCGTCATTCGTCGACCCGGCGTCACCTGTGCTCGAAGGACTAGTAGCGGAAGCAGAGCCAGACAGCAAGTCCGCTGGCTTCAGTGTAGAGAAGATCCGCTGCCCCTCCATACCAAGACATGTGAGCAGGATAGCTTTTCGACGTTCGGCTGGAAGCTCTGAAGCTCCAGAAGCCACCATGTACGTCTGAAAGGCCTGCTTCGACTGGTCCCGTGGTACAGCCGGATGACCTGGTGAAGGCAAGAAAGGCGGTGGCGGTTGCAATCCCGGAATGCTCATTGTGGTGATGCAGCAGAAATCACCAGGACTCTTGCTCTTGCATGGGTTGAAATCTCGTCGCCAATATGTTGTATTTAGAACAGAGAGAAACGATGCATCCGATGCCTGAACATCATCTTCTTTATTTCATGTCCCCACGCGACCATCCTCATCTTCTTTCATATACAACAGGTAGTGCCATGGTCTGAGGAGATTTTCCTCCGAAAACGGTCTTTTTGTCCATTTGTTTTATTACAGTGCGAAGAACATGGGCTTTGGTGACAGAGCGGTCCCAAAATACTCAGTAATGCGTCTATCGACCACCATGGTACAGATGGGCGGTGCAAGTGGAAGTTTACTGAATGGCTACACACGACACGACATTGACGGCATCTTAAAAAAACGTGGAGGACATTTCATCTGCGCTTTCAAGAGCTGAACGCGATAGCGTAATTGGGCCCCACGCGCATCGTCCTCCCAATTGTTAGCCTAGCTTCGGTTCTCGGCGCATGCCTCAACTCCGCCGTAAGGAATCGAACGAGTGTGCGCGTAACAATAGCTTGTCTATTGCAATCACAGTTGTTAAGTGCCCACTACGCCATAATTGTTCCCTTTGCAATAATAGGACATGTTTACTAGCGAAAAAGAGGAGGACGAGAAGAAGGAATACAGGACAACGCTAGCGGTCCTGTATTCCTTCTTCTCGTCCTCGTCTTTTTCGCTAGTAAACATGTCCTATTATTCACGTTACCAACTAGCCCAACTTTCCGCCTTAAATGTTTCCCTTTGCAAATCAGCGAAGGGCCCATTACACGTCTCTAAGGCAACCCCGCGAACTTACGCAGCTGTTCACTTTGTTCATGCTTTTGCTGCTGATGATGATTAAATGTGTCATGGGTGGGCCTTTAAAACGCCCGCTCGTTGCGCAATTCACATGCTTTCACGCCTGGCGCGACTCTACGCCTCTGCCATGTGATACAACATTCGTTAACGAGGCCCCTTCCACTACGTTTTTTTTTTTTTGAAGCAGTTTCAAGAAGCGTGGCTTTGTGGAAGAACACCTGCTTGCCACGCACAGGCGTGGGTTCGATTCTCACTCGAATCCGAAGATTTTTATTCATTTTATTTTAATCTATCTCGATTTTTCGGTCACGGGCAAGCTGATGAGTTTTCGCTCACAACCAACAACGCCATCACCGACGCCGACATCGGAATTTCTGCGAAATGAGCTCTTTAACGCTGTCGCGTTAAAACGCAGCAAATAGCAGCCAACCCGCAGCGGTAACTTAGCCTCTAAGGTGTGTTGCCACCAGTGGCGTAAATCCAGAAAAGTCACAAGGGGTGAAACACGGCAGCCACGGCAGCCATTTTGTCTTATGAATTCAGGTTTTATTTTTATTTATCTAAGGATTAATATCGTACGCTTTGAAACAAAATTGACAAAGGAGCATGGGGTCCCAGCTCGCGTAATTTCACTCTTCTATTGAGTCTTCTCTGAAACCGGTCAAGCGGCAGCTGCGAGTTCAGTAGTCTCGCACATTTGAAGAGTATTGAACACAGGTACGCACTGCAATATAAAGAGGTAATAAACAAAAGTTAAATGCGCTATACTTAACTGTCAGTCGTTTCAAAAATATGATTTTTCGTAGATAAATCTCAAGTGGGACACTTGCAAGGGGTGTGTCCCCCCCTCCACCCTCAGCGGGAGGCCAGGACCCCCCTAACGCCCCCCCCCCTACAATTTACGCTAATGGTAGCTGCTATGCTGGAAGACGCGTGGTTGATTATCGGCCATCACTGCCGGGAATAAAAAACGAGTGGATTACTGCTAGGGCGTGCCTCCTAATCACAGGAGGCACCAATACCGCTGTAATCGTATACTGGCTGTGACGCGTAAAATCGAATAAATCATTGTTATTGTTAACTCCGAAAGGAAATCCGTCCCACAACTTTACTTGCGATCACGACGTTCCCCGCTCCCCCAATCCCGTTCCTTCCTTCGCTTTCTCGCTTTCGCTCAGCGCTCTTGGACATGTGACTGTATTAATCCGTCGATATCGCAAGGGCAGTCGCGACGGTAGCGGTAAGGCTGGCTGAACTTTGCCATTTCATTCTTGCGTCTCAGTTATCAGACGAGACAGCACCACCACGCTGCACGGTTACGAATGTAAGGGTTCCCAAAAGAAAGCTTTTAAGTTAAGATAATTGTGAAAGCATGTGGGTTGCACGTCCAAAAACACTGATCTTATTATGAGGCGCGATATGCAGTCACGCTCTCAGTATTAACTTTGGCCGCTTGCGGTTCTTTGAATTACGGACCAAGACCTAAGTGCACGACCGTTTTGGCATTTCGCTTCCATAACGTTGGCACCGTGGGCGGTATCGAGCGCTCGGCTGCGCTGCGTAGCACCCGCCACGGCAACAGGGCTTATATAGTGAGCTTCTGGTTCATTCACGTTCCCTATCTATGCAACGTTGGTTTAATTCGGTATGTGTCTGTGTACTAAAATGTGGGACGGAATGTTCATGGATAATCGATGAACTCGGGAAGAACTTAAGGCCTACGCGGCGTATGATGGTACGGTAAATGATGCGCATAACAAGAGACAGGAAGACAGCAGAGCGGAGCATAGAACAAAAGTAATAATTTCTGTGGGTTCACCTGCAGAAACCACGATATGAGGCACGCCGCAGTGGAAGATTTGACCACCTGGAGTTCTTTAAAGTGCACATAAATCTAAGTACACGGGCTTCTAGCACTCCGCTATCACAGAAACGCGACCACTGAGGCCGGTATCGAACCCCTGACTATCATGTCCGCAGTAGAAAACCTGAACCGCTACTACCACTGCGGCTCAGAGAACAAAAGTAGTAGACGATATCCTAGTTGCAATTACTAGAAAAAAGCCATATCCATGAAGTGAATGATGATTGAGGAGCTGGCTCGGAGATAATCGGGTAACCCGTGAATGCTCCGTACAATTCCTCTACTGTCATATAAAGACGTGACACGTTTTTATAGTAGCGACTCTGGTCACTATTTTGTCGAACCGCAAGCGGTCGTAGACCTTGCAGCTGTGGCCGAACGTGTGGTCAAGGAAATCGCGCATCAGCGCCACCAACTTCAGGTAGCGACCGCTTTCGGCGCTTGGCCGCTGCATCCCGTGCCCGTACCTCTTTGATGTTCTCTTGCCGCCGCTTTCGCGCTGCTTGGGCTTCGCGGGCTTGTATCTCGGGGTCCGCACGACGCTGACGTCTCTCTGCGGCCTCGCGAGCTCTCACCGCAGGGGCTTGGCGACGAGCCCGCGATGCTGCTGCCTTGTGAGCCCTCCACTCCACTGCTTTGTCTTCTTCGTTCATGTAATTAGTATCGAAGCGCACTGACTGAAAGAGTCAGTGCGCGAAAGAGTGAGGAAGCGCGCAGTTGTGGCCCTCTAGCGGTCTCCTATCAAACTAGAGCACGCGTCGGCGTGGAGCGAGCACCGCATGCTACAATTGGCTATGCTATATGTGGTTTCGCCTGCGCTAATATCATCGTTAAGGCGCTTCGAAGGACAAGAGGAAGAAGACTTCTCTTTCGCGCGAGCTGCGCCTGTAGCGGTCGCCTGTGGAACTATGGTTACACATACCGCGCGGGACTTCGCCTCAGCTTAAGAACCTGGCGAGCCAGCTCCCAAAAAAAAAAGAAAATGAAACGAACCACGCCATGTCACATAACCCTTAGGACAGAAAACCGGTGGTCAGTCAAAGCGATGGAATGCATAGCAGAAGTAATCTGCGGGCATAAAGTGAAATCACATCATGCCAGAAAGGGCCAATTAGATATTCCTGGGAGAAAACTTCATCTTTCAGTCGAGATGAAATAGGTTGGTGATGACGACAGTCATGAACATACAATGTTCAGTGCCTGCCGTCGTCAACATCCGCCACTATGATGCTCACCTCACGCTTATGGGTTATTCCAAGAACGCACTTGTTCTGTTCCATGTACTTACGTTACTAAAGCGCACAAAATCTGAGCGTATTATTAGAACGCGTGAAAATCTAAGCGCCTTTCGTGCAAAAGGTTTCTACGCTTAAAAATATGAAAAACGAGAAAAAAAAGTAGATCGTTGGACCTGTGGCTCACGTTTAGAGAAAAGAACTTAGTACCATTAAAAACCAAAATACTGGATGGGCGCAAGTGAGTGGCATAGCTATAAACAAGAGCTACATATTAGACATGCAACAAAACTATGCAAAAAAAGCCTTTAAAATATTTGCTACAGCACTGGGTAATCCAAATCGCCCATTGAGTGAAAAATGAAGCGTAAGAACATTCTAGCAGGCCACAAGTTGGTAGACCGTGATCACTGGTGCGAAAAATAATAGGTGGCGCTGAAAGGTCTTGAATAATAGAGTTACTACCTGGTAGGTAGCTACCTGGTAGGTAGCAGAGTTACTACCTGGTAATAGAGTTACTACCTGGTTAACCCTTTCAGCCCTGGATTTTTTATTTTGGTCGGACACATTTTTTGTGTTTGTTTTCCTAATAGTTATGACCTCAGAAGACCACAAACGAAAAATTGAGCCAGTGGTGCAATTATTAATGGATTTACAGACATGACATCAAATTAGGTCATCAGGGCTCAGCGGTTGTGAAATGAGAAAAATGGCATCTTTTTTCCCGCTATTCACTAGAGTACACAAAATGTGAACCACGTCTCATTTTTCAATGTGATACTCATTGACACAGCTTCGGTATGTCGACCCGAAAATTGCGCTTAGCCGCCTCAGCTGACCCGCCTCGGCGTCACCCATGACTTCGGTCAAGCGTCTTCTTCACTACGGCTCCTAGCTCCGCAAGCATGTCAACAATTTGGTGTCAAACGCAGTGGGGATCATTGAAGAAGTATTCCCCCAAGGATGGCCAGTTTTGGTTTCATTTCCGAGGTGCTAGGGGAAATGTTGTGTCATGGTGTCAAATGACACCGCCAGGGCCGAAAGGGTTAAGCTACCTGGTAGGTAGCAGAGTTGCGCATCTGTCTTCCAAACGCCGCTAGCAACCACGCATTGCGGAGAAGCTGGCGCTCGGGCCAATTTTTGTATTTCTCGACGCCGCCGCTGCAGCGAAATGAATTAACACTATTCATCGACAGCCAATGTTTATCGCCGATCTTCGACACGCGAGACATGTTAATCGCCGACACGGTAGGCATGTCGCCTGCACAAATGGAGTGCGATTTCACCGCATAGCGTTGGTTGCTAGCCGGACCTATGCGCAACTCTGCTACCTAAAGGTAGCATATACAGTGACTCTATTGAATAAGGTAAAAGAAGATGTTGATCGTCGTGTATAACTGGTTAACCAATATGTAAATGAATTTCATACCAGTCGGTCGAGTCATGCGATAGCGTTGTGCCTTCCTAACGTTTCTTTTTATCGTAGTGTCCCTGTCCTCTTTCCCACCCCTATCTCCCCATCTCTGTGCAGGGTAGCAAACCGGTTACTAGTACCAGGTGATCCTACGTGCGTTTTCCTTTTGATCTATTTCTCTCTTTCTCTCACTCTTTTATCTGCTTTACATGTATATTCTTTATCATTTCCTTGAAAATATCAGGAGTATGGCTCACAAAGATATCTTGTTCGTAATTGATGTTTGCTATTGGCCTTATGCCATCAGTAATAATATGTCCGCTGACAGGATTGACTAAAATTTTCTTACAATGATGTGCAGGTTAAGCAGCATTTGTGAATACGGGTTGAAAGGCCAAGTTAACGAAGCCCTTTAATCGTAAGTGTTTACTTATACTCGTCAAATCACTCCAGTTATGCTATTACGCAGCATCTGTCCTGTTTGAAAATTTCTCTTGCGGGCAGTTTTTTATGAAGACGTTTTTTGAGTACGAGCTCAATTGATAGACAACGTATTGTTTTATTCATTCGTTCACATTGTGCTGTTCTTCGCTCTATTGCTCTATAATGCACGTAAACCAAGTAGCCCAGTCGATGACTTGCATGTGCACGGATGTTTTTCCGCCAAAAAGATGAGGCTGCCGCGGCCTGAAATCGAGTCCGCACCCTCGAGATCGGCAGTACAACACCACAGGCACAAAGCTACACTCTAAACGTGGTAACCGATAAATGTGATTTTGTGCACCGATAGTAAGGGTTACCAAGTTTAGAATTTATGCGCTCAAACCTAATGTAACCCTCACTTTATAGTTGCACAACATCACATTTATCGCTTACCACGCTTAGAGTGTAGTACAGGTGATTAAATAAGGTAATTTGGAATTTCGGTACGTTTTGAATGTTTGAAACCGCGGGCGTATACACAGGGCAGGGGTCCAGATCTCCTGACACTTTTCCCCTTAATTTTTGAATGTATCAGGTGAGTATGAGTATCGACGTCCCATCTCAGCTTTAGGTGTCAGAGATCCCGTAAGCTGGCCCCACCAAGGAAAAACCCTGCATTTACCCCTGTTTGAAACGGTCGCAAATGAAGACGCTGCCGAAATTATTCACGTGTATTTCGATTCTACATTAGTGTATTTTCGACGCTCTATGCAGTTCATGTACTAAATCGTCGCGAGAACACCAGTGTTAGGATTACTTCGCCGGCCCAAACTCTCAGTGCCGCCCGCCAATAAGCGCAGCTGCGAGGCCCCGACAACAAGCGACGTCGAATAGTGTTCTTTCTTAGTTTCCTTATGTTTGCGTAACATCTTTAAGGAACCCCCACTACATGGTGGCGCCCATCACAGCTCGGCGCGATAGAAATCTAACTGGGTAAGCCTTCTTATTGGGTACCACATTACATAGAGGTATTTCAGCTGCCCCCGCGGTATTAAATGAAGGACGTGCTTTGGCTAGCTCTCATGGCGCCGCGTAGAAGCATAAGGCTAATCCGCGCTCTTCTCCAGTGCGACTTAAGGGAGCAGCGTAATTCGCTCACCGTATCCTCTCGGTGGAAGGGATTTCCTGAATTGCTTATACCACTCATCACTGTTTCGCGTTCACATATTTAAACGTTCCTTTGAAGCAGCTCGGAGTAATAAGGACACGATAGTCGATGTTTGGGATTGATGTGGGCATTCCTGATTTATTTACTTCCTTGAATATTGATACCGTTGAAGTGCTTCCGGAATATGCGAAGATCGGACGTCTAGCTCCGGCATGCTATTTCGATCGCGTAGGTCGTAAAATATGAATCAAACTCTGCGCAACACTGCTTTGAAGAAATGTTGGAATGTGTTAGGATACAGATTGGGCGCGTTGGTATTCCTCAATTCCATAAAAAAAAGAACACCAACCGCAATGCTACGAGAGGACTACACGAATGCTCCTCTGTCTAACAACAGAAGATTTAATTACATAATACACGGGTCACACAAAACTAAAGCACACACCAAAAACAGCCCAAGAAGATTGCACCGAAAGCGCAATCTTTTTTGGGCTATTTTTGGTGTGTGCTTATTCATATGTGCTTTTTGTTGTGGGCTACTTTTTGGTGTGGATCAAGGTACGTATTTTCTATGCCGCTTAGCGCGACACACGGCTTCGCAACCCACACGCCAGGGGTCTTATGCATGAAAGTCGTCCGAGCAAAGTATCATGCACTCCTGTCTCCGTACCTCGACAGCAATTTTTGACTGGAAAATTCTGGTCTGTAGCAGTATCCCTTGCGATGCAAAGATACAGTTGAAGCTGATCGATTTTCGAGATATCCCCTGTAATACAAAAATCGGTTGTTTCGAAATGCCAGTTTGGCCAACATAACGTTTTCTATAAGAAACTGCAATATCATAAACAAAGTCGTTGCACGAAGTAATCATTTTTTCGCGGCGTTGGACATTACACTTCCCGCTTTATTGCAGAGCTCTCAGTCCTCCTATCCACAGCTGCACAAATCCTACCTAAATCATTTTTTGGCGAGAAGACGACCCTCATTGCTATACCGAGCCCCAATATCTTTGAGGCGATGCCGGACCTCCTGCAAATAAGAAATTCTGCTCACTGGCATACCCTTATTATTCTTATACTACAGATCACCCTGCTAGCTTTTTGCTTTATGTTATGCTTTAGAGGATGCTGTTGTTCGGAAAGGCCAAGTAAGGCTTGTGCTGCTGTCGATGCGAGGACTAAGCGCTCTGAAAAAAAATACTAATAAAAAGCCAGGAAGCGTGCACTGTTGAACGCCGAGAAAGAAAGGATTACGTTTTGCAAAGACTACGTTTTTTGACGTTGCTGTTTCTTGAGGAAGACGTCGCATTGGCCAAGCTGGACGATATCGAAATAGTCGCCTTTTGTATCATATGGCTTCATTTGAAATTCAGCCAGCCCCAACTGCATCTTCTCATTGCTAGGAATGCGGCTGAAACCCAGATTATCTCAATGTTTAACTTCGGCTAGGACTGCGTTGAGAAGCCGTGTGTTGCGTTAAACGACACATAAATTGAGTATCTTGACGCACATTGGTATACTTTGGTGCAATCCATTCATGCCTCTTTTTTGTTTTCGTTTTCATTTGGACACGCGTTGTAGTATATTTTTGTTCCTTATTATTTCAATGAAAACAATAAGGTTAGTCAGCGCAGCTTACGTGTAGTCCATCTCGTCGCCTTGGCTGTTTTGCTCTGGGGCTGCATTTTGTGACAATCGATTTTCGTAATATTACCGTAATGTCACTTTCACTCTACGCCTGTTGAGCAAAGGCGGGCAAGTAGTAGGTTCGGTTATTCGGCACGCGCGGTTCTACGTCGTGAAAACGATACTACCGACTATAGTAATCGGCTCCGAACACAGCCCTATTTTTTGCAAATGTTGCGATGTCTTGAATTAAAAGAAAGGAAGTGTGGCAATTCCGAATCAAAAACACACGAAGAAATAAAAACCATCGAGTCAGTCGTTTCATTTTATCATCAGTTGGTGCCTGCATTGCAGGTTGCAGTTTTCTTCGGATGCGTGTTTGTGTCCCAGCATGGTGCGCGGATCCGTGTGCCGGCATCTGTGCTCATGTGCGCGTGCATACACGTATGTACGAGTGCACTGAACATGTCTAAGTGATGTATCAAAAGTTTTTGTTTACTAGTAGCAAATTCATACTTTCTACATTGCGTTAGCCATCTCATCAGGCCCATTCAATTCTCTTTGCAGGGAAACTTGATCATCAATCAATACTTCAGGCAATTAACGGACTTCAAGACAAAATGAAGCGTATGAGGCTCATGGTGCGCTCGCGCCCGGTTCGGTAGCTTTGTATACACCAAAATTGATATTGCGTGACGTGACTGTACGACGAATATAAATGACAGGTTGTAACATGGCAATCATGACATGCATTTCATGTACAGCATGATTTACATGCCAGGCTCACGGTGCGCTCGCGGCCGTTTCGCTCGCTTGATTTGCACCAAAACTGGTATTGCATGACGTGACTGTACGTCGAACATAAATGACAGGTTCTAACATGGCAATCATGACATGCATTTGATGTAAAGCATGATTTACATGCCGGGCTCATGGTGCGCTCGCGGCTGGTTCGCTAGTTTGGTATACGCCAAAACTCGTATTTCTTGACGTGACTCCATGACAAACATCAGTGACAGGTGGTAACATGAAAATCGTGATATGCATGTCGTGTATGGCATGATTTACATACCATGCTTATGTTGCGGTCGCGGCTGTTTCGCTAGCTTGATATAAACGAAAATTGGTATAGCGTGAAGTGATTGTAGGACGATTATGAATTACATGTGGTAACATGACAATCATGACATGCATGTCGTGTAGGGCATGATTTACACGCCGAGCTCACAGTTTGCTCGCGGTCATTGCGTTAGCTTGACATAGAGCAACATTGGTATTGCGCGACGCGACAGTAAAATGAACGCCTACTGCAGGAGGTAACATTACAATCATGACGTACACTTTTTTCACAGAGTGATTTACATGCCCCGTGCATGGTCCGCTCGCGGTCGGTTCACTAGCTTAAAATTAGTATTTAGTGACGTGACTCTTTGACAAACATAAATGCCAGGTGGTAACATGAAAATCATGAGAAGCATGTCGCGTAGGGTTTGAATTACGCGTCACGCTCATGATCTGCTCGCGGCTGTTTCGCTAGCTTTACATGCACCAATACTGGTATTGCGTGACGCGACTATATGATGAACACTAATGGCAGGTGGTGACATGACAATCATGAGATGCGTTTCATGTGCAACATGATTTACATACCACGTTCATGGTACGCTCGCGGCCGTTTCCCTAGCTTGATATACGCCAAAACTGGCATTACCTGACGTGACTGTATGACGAATATAACAGACTGGTCCTAACACGCAAATCGTAATATGCATGTCATGTACCACATGATTTACATGACACTGTCTTGGTGCGCATCCGGCCGTTTCGTTAACTAGATATACACCAAAATTAGCATGATATGAGATGAGATCGTGATGAGCATAAACGACAGGTCATGCGCTGTATATACCAGAATGTACGTTTCATTATATAAAAGATTGCACATGCATGCATGCATGACAAACATGGGATATGTAGTGAACCAAATGTCATGACATGAATATCTTCTTTTTCCTCAAAGATAAACAAGGCGATGTATTTAGCTCTCTGCTGGCTGCTTCGCATTAGATCGATTCCTACAGTGTGTGAGATCTGCCGAATTTTCATTGAAAGAAGATCCTGTGAAAAGTAGGTCATTTGCACGACACTATAAAACACTCAGGCAACGTACTTCGCTATGGTGAGGCATTTTTTAGGTCTCCTATAAATTTTATTTCAGCTTTCCAATGGTCACATTGATTTGACGTTTTTCAATGAAGGACGCACATGCCTTTCGAGAAGTTTGTGGACAATTATTCGGTGCTGTAGCAACAACCAAATCTCTCGCAAAGTTTGGAAGAGGCTCACTCGTTTTTCAGTCGTTGAAACACTTCGAGGACGTTAAAACATGTTAAAGCAGCTTCAAAGGCAGCTTCAAGGATATGAAGCTGTCGCTGTTCTACAAACGAAGAGTCCTTAGCAAATAGTTATACTTGAAAGAGAGTGTGAGGATTGGAAAGACACGGAAGTACCTCAATGGCTGTTGAGTGTGGAGCGCACAGAAATGCGCGATGGCGAAGAGTCAATATTTACCACGAGCGCCACTCATTATAAAGCGAAATTGGGTCAAGTACGCGGAGTCCTTATCTGTCTTCTAGCGCGAGCTGCGAATGAAAATATTTTATATTATATTCTGCTTCTCATAGTCGACGTATGAGTTACGCAGCGCTGTTTCTACTTTTTTTTCGTGTTACGTTTCTGTCACCTTTTGAAGCACTATACAGGAAACTGTAGTGCCAATTGTTCATGTTAATGTTGCACACGCAGATCGGATGCTATGTGTTGGTACTTCTGTAAAATAGTAGACACACGGATGACTTTTAACTTTGTCTCACCCTTTCATGCGACATTCTTATGACATGGGGCTATTAAAAAATTCATTATCTTGTAAAGCTTATCTTTTATTTCGCTATTTTTTGTTGGGCTGCTCCAAGAAGCAATTTTTTTAGATATGCCGACGACAAGAAATCTGTATTCTCTTCCCAAGTTAAAATTCTTAAATGTTATCTCTATTTAGTGAAACGTTTATCTGAATATGCTTTGCTTTGGAAAGACACTCAGGATTGTGTGATCAAGCGGCAACATTCAGCTGTAATCTTAAAGGGACCGACAACCAGTTTCTACCCCTATCGCAAAATCCAGCGCCACTGGGCACCAGCGTCCAGTGCCATGCCCGGTTATGGACCCAGCGTCGCGCTGGATACTGCACCGCTGAAGCGGCGTTTTCCTGAGGCGCTGGGTACTCTAGCGCAAAACGGCTCTACAGCGCTAAAACGGCGGTGCCTACGTTCCCTGCATAAATATATTAGTAAAGAAAGTCATATAGAAAGCATCAGTGCAATAAAAAAAGGAAAAAAAAAGCTGCATGAAAAAAAAAAGAAAGCTCCATCACAAGGATTCGAACTCACCACCTCTCAATCTCCGAGGGAGCACTCTACTATTGCCCCACGCTGAATTTTTTTTTGATCATGGTATTTAATAGAATGCGTATGAAAATGGTACAGACGGCAACGTCGCTGTAAAAGGGTAGTCAGTAAAGTAAGAGAGCGTTTCGTTTCATATTTCAGTGTCGCGTATTCATGGAAGACGCGATCTTCGTTTCCAAATCACGCTTGCTTCTTTATTAGACACAAACAAGGGGTGGCCGGCAACGAATGAAATACCCGAAATGGAAAGAGTGTTAGGCTTCTTTAAGAATTCCCGTTTTAACTCCGAAAAATATCAAATGGATCGAGGAGCCGGGTAGAGTTTGACGGCTGTTACTGCCGATTTTTAATAGCCGTTTCTCGCCCTTGCTAATGATGAACATGTACAGAAGCTTTATGATGACTAGTTCGATAAACAAGCGCCTACAGGAATTCATACTGAGTAGTTTTCTCGCGCAAGCGACGATATTACTGCGGGGCGGGCGTGTCTGTATTCTGACTTGCAGTTCTATCGATACCTACAACTACAAAACCACTCCGCCAAAACAAATACAATTAGTTGAAAAAAGATGCCGGTGTGTTAGTTCACTAACGCGTACCAGTTGACAGGTATGTGTTCTGAAGTATGAGTCAGAGAAGCACCGGTGAGTGCGGCCGGCTGCTTTCGGTGAGCCTGCGTTCGTTGCTGAAAGCGCGTCGCATCGAGGGTCATCGCTCTTTGTGCGGACACCGTACACAAGAAAAAATAGTTAATTTAGGTTAACGGATGTCCAGATTATACTTTACAGTAAATCTTAGACGTTGGAATTGCGTGTACTTAAACCAAGAAGCGCCGGTGGCATGTAGACGGACTCGGCCCGTACGCAAGGCCTAACAATCGCTGGGAGCCGCACTCGGTAGGACCGATCTCGGCGCAGATGAGTTGCGATGGTTGAAGTTTCTGTATTTTATCCTCGAAACCTTTTTAACTGTTACCTAACGTATAGCTGAAGTAAGCGGAAGTGCAAGAATTGCCAGAGATGCGTTTCAGGTGTGGCGATATCGAACGACGACTGTTTTTCTGGCCTCAGTTGGGAGCGGTCACGAAGCCAGAGCTCATTCACTTCTTGCCAACTGCACGGCGATGTAACGATTTGCTCTGTATGTTCAGACCAACGCCCCCAGACTTATAAACATTACAGTGTGAAGTGATTACCGCAACACATCACGGATGCAAAACTTATATATATTAGCGGCATGCACAAAATGTGTATTCATTGCTGCTACGTACGTGCTCCGCAATAATTAACGACGTTATTGGCACTGCATGAATAAAAAAAAGCGTGGTAGAAAGCAAAATGATCAGTGTTGGCTGCTTTGGGTTATTAACATATTTTTCTCCACATTCGACAAGGAAAACATTAAAAGTGACCGTGATTTCAATATATCATATCACGTATATTGCCGCGAGTGTTGTATTTCATGAGTGTAAGCTTCACCCACAAAGACTGTGGGCAACGCGCTGCGCAGGCCTCGCCGTGATGTGTAGGAAGCTTCGCGATTGTTTTGGAACAATCTGTTAAGATTGCGCGCCGCACGAGAATGTTCCAGCTTTGTCGAGAGATAACGCCGCCACCAGCGATATCGCTGGAAAGTTCGATAGCGCCTGTATAAAAGCCGACGCGCTTGACTGCTTGTCGGTTGATCGACGAACGACGCCCTGTTCGCCGCTGTCATTGTACAGCGTATATTGCTGTAGTTCCAGTTCTCATTTTCCGGCCACAAGTTCGGCCAAATAAACAGTTTCATCCTGCAAACGCCGACTGCTGTCTTCGTTGACGTCACGACCACGTGACATCCGGTGGAGGTGCTGCTTCATGATCCGGACGCCACCGCGAAGCGCTGACCCAAGCCCAAGCCGCGAAGAAGACGACTCTAAGGACAACCCGGAACCTCGAACCAGCCGACGGCAGAAGGGACTACAACCAGAGTACGGACTCCTTCCCGAAAACGCCAGGCAGCCGAAGACCGTCATATCGACCGCCGAGACGATGACAGACCCCCTGCCACCTACAACGGTCGTGATGCAGCCACCCAGGGAGCCGCCGACGTTCCGTGGTTCGCCATGTGAAGACCCCGAGACCTGGCTCGAAACCTTCGAAAGGGCCTCAACATTTAATAACTGGAACTGCGAGGACAAGCTGCGCCACGTGTACTTCTACCTAGAAGACGCCGCGAGGACGTGGTTCGAGAACCGAGAATCCGCCCTACAAACATGGGATCTCTTTCGGACTACGTTCCTAAGCACGTTCACGAGCGTGGTCCGCAAGGAACGGGCCGCGGCTATGCTGGAGACCCGTGTGAAGCTGCCCAACGAAAATATTGCCATCTACACGGAAGAGATGAATCGCCTGTTTCGACACGCCGACCCAAGTATGCCCGAAGAGAAGAAAGTGAGGTTCCTCATGCGGGGTGTCAAACAGGAACTCTTCGCTGGATTGATAAGGAACCCGCCGAAGACGGTCGCTGAATTTGCATCTGAGGCTTCCACGATCGAGAAAACGCTTGAGATGCGAACGCGGCAATACAACCGCAGCTTCTCGGCTACAAGCTACGCCGACGTTCAAGCCCTAGGACCCGCCGACCTGCGTGAGACGATTCGAGCAATCGTGCAAGAGGAGTTGCGAAAAGTTATACCTCCGTCGCAACCTCAAGTAGAGTCCATCGCCGACGTCGTGCGCCAGGAGATCCAGTATTCACTCGGCGCGCCTCAGCTAGCAGAGCCGCAGCCGCAAGCTATTAGCTATGCTGCTGCAGCCCGCCGTCATGCTCCTCCTCCAGGCCCCCGCCAAGACGCCACACCACCGCAGTACCGTCGCCAGACGCCGCCGCCGCCACCGACGCCCTACCGACCACCTGTCGGCCAGCGCAACACCCCGAGGAAGACCGGTGTCTGGCGTGCCCCCGACAACCGCCCGCTCTGCTACCACTGCGGAGAGGCCGGCCACACGTACCGCCGCTGCCAGTACCGACAGATGGGACTACGCGGATTCGCTATCAACGCGCCGCGCCCGCAGCCAGGCGAACGGCCGCGCGACATCAACGACTACCTCACCGGAACACAGTGGCAAGAACGACGACCTTCCCGCTCGCCGTCGCCCGGCCGCTACATGTCACCGCACCGCCGGCCGTACACTGGCCCAAACCGGGGCCGGTCGCCTAGCCCGTATCCGGAAACTAAGGGCAGCAACCGATGGAGGTGTGGTTGCTGTACGACGAACTACCGAAGATCCTCCGCCGCCGACGACGACGCCGCGACGAAACCTTCAGAACGCGACGCGAACCAGACAGACCCCTGACGACGAAATCTCGCGGACTGAAGAAGACACGACGCAAAATGGAAGCAGCGGAACACCCCGACGCAGCCGTGACCCCACGCCACGACCTAACTGCAACGCGAGACGACGAACTAGCGACCTCGACGTTCTCATCGACGGCCACAGCGTCACAGCTCTCGTCGACACCGGAGCCGACTATTCTGTCTTCAGTGGACCGTTCGCCACCAAGCTGAAGAAAGTAAAGACCGCTTGGAGTGGACCCGAAATCCGGACAGCTGGAGGCCACCTGATAACGCCGATTGGTGTCTGCACGGCGAGAGTCACCATCAATAACCGGACTTATCCTGCGAGCTTTGTAATCCTACAAAATTGCTCTAGGGATGTGATACTTGGAATGGACTTCCTAAGTGACCACGGCGCCGTCATCGACCTAAGGTCTGAGTCGATAACGCTAACCTCAGACAAAGCGCTCCCGCCCCACGCGACGCCAGGGAAGCATGCATTGAACGTGATAGAAGAGCAGGTGACCGTCCCGCCGCGCTCCAGCGTCATTATTTCCGTTGGCACCGAAAAACCTGCGAACATTGAAGGCGTCATCGAGGCCGATCAGCAACTACTCTTGAATCGTCAAATTTGCGTCGCAAGAGGTATAGCCGAACTGCGTGACGGTAAAGCAAAGGTAGTGCTGACAAATTTCAGCCACGAATATAGGCACCTCAACATTGGTACGACGGTCGCCTACATCGACGAATGTGTGGCCGCCAGCAATGCTTTCGCCCTCTTCGATGCTGCCGAACCTGCTTCAACGAATCGAGGTCCCGAACCAGATTTCAACGTCAACCGGAGCCTCCCGAAGGTCAAGCAAGACCAGCTGAAAACCCTGCTTCTGCAATACAAGGACTGCTTCTCGTCGTCATCACGAATTCGACAAAGTCCGGTGGCGAAACACCGATTTATAACTGAGCAAAGTGCGAGGCCCCTCCGTCAGAGCCCCTACAGAGTTTCGACTCGAGAGCGCGAGGCGATAAAGAAACAAGTCGACGAGATGCTACGCGACAACATCACCCAGCCGTCCAAGAGTCCGTGGGCGTCACCCGTGGTGTTAGTGAAGAAGAAGGACGGGACACTGCGCTTCTGCGTTGATTATCGGCGCCTGAACAAAATCACGAAGAAGGACGTGTACCCCCTCCCACGAATAGACGACACCCTGGATCGACTTCACAACGCGACGTACTTTTCGTCAATGGACCTCAAGACCGGCTACTGGCAAATCGAAGTCGACGAGAGAGACCGAGAAAAGACTGCCTTTATAACACCCGACGGCCTGTTTGAGTTCAAGGTCCTGCCTTTCGGTCTTTGCTCGGCACCTGCGACGTTCCAGCGTGTCATGGACACCGTACTGGCCGGATTGAAGTGGCAGACGTGCCTTGTGTATTTGGACGACGTCGTCGTGTTTTCCTCGACCTTCGACGAGCATCTCCGGCGGCTTGAGGCAGTACTTCAAGCAATCAAGGCCTCTGGACTGACCCTGAAGCCAGAAAAGTGCCGATTCGCGTACGAAGAGCTCTTGTTTCTGGGTCATGTGATCAGCAAGTCTGGAGTGCGCCCAGACCCGCGGAAAACAGCTGCCATCGCCGACTTCGCGCCACCCACCGACAAGAAGGCCGTGCGCCGATTTCTCGGCTTATGCGCCTATTACAGACGCTTCGTCAAAAACTTTTCACGTATCGCCGAACCACTGACGCTTCTCACGAAGAATAACGTGGAATTCAGGTGGGAAACGGCGCAAGTGCAAGCCTTTCAAGAACTTAAACGACGCCTGCAGACGCCACCCATACTTGCGCATTTCGACGATTGCGCCGATACGGAAATACACACCGACGCAAGCAGCGTAGGACTCGGTGCCTTCCTTGTACAAAAGACTGACGGGCTTGAAAAGGTTATCAGTTATGCTAGCCGGTCACTATCCAAGGCAGAAGCAAACTATTCCACAACAGAAAAGGAATGCCTTGCCATCCTCTGGGCTACATCAAAGTTTCGCCCCTACCTCTATGGCAGGCCCTTCAAAGTTGTCAGTGACCATCACGCCTTATGTTGGCTAGCTAACTTGAAGGACCCTTCAGGTCGTCTCGCACGATGGAGTCTGAGGCTTCAAGAATTCGACATTACCGTCGTGTACAAGTCCGGACGAAAACACTCTGACGCCGACTGCCTGTCTCGTGCCCCCGTCGACGCGCCGCCGCAAGACGACGACGATGACTGCTTCCTCGGAAGTATAAGTGCCGACGACTTCGCCGAAAGGCAACGGGCCGACGCGGAACTAGGGGGCCTTATTGAGTACCTCGAGTGCAAGACCGCCGTTGTTCCGAGGATATTCAAGCGAGGACTGCCGTCGTTTTTCTTACGGAACGGCGTTCTCCTGAAAAAGAACTTCTCGCCACTGCGAACGGGCTACCTTCTTGTCGTGCCCTCATCACTGCGACCAGAAGTCCTCCAGGCCCTACACGACGACCCGACGGCTGGACACCTCGGTGTTTCCCGCACGCTCGCCAGAATACAGGAAAAATACTACTGGCCACGCCTTTCTGCCGACGTCGCCCACTACGTCAAGACTTGCCGAGATTGCCAGCGACGGAAGACACCGCCGACTAAGCCAGCGGGACTTCTGCAGCCAACTGAACCACCGCACCGGCCGTTCCAGCAAATTGGGATGGACCTACTGGGGCCGTTCCCGACGTCGACTTCCGGCAACAAGTGGATTGTCGTAGCGACTGACTACCTCACCCGCTACGCCGAGACAAAGGCCTTGCCCAAAGGCAGTGCCTCCGAGGTAGCCAAGTTCTTCGTGGAGAACATCGTCTTGCGTCATGGCGCCCCAGAGGTCCTTATCACAGACAGAGGTACCGCCTTTACTGCGGACCTAACTCAGGCGATCTTGAAGTACGGCGAGACGAGCCACCGCCGCACCACCGCCTACCACCCGCAGACCAATGGCCTCACCGAGCGTCTAAATAAGACCATCGCCGACATGCTCGCCATGTACGTCGACGTTGAGCACAAGACGTGGGACGCCGTCCTTCCGTACGTGACCTTCGCTTACAACACGGCCGTCCAAGAAACGACGCAGATGACGCCGTACAAGTTGGTCTACGGAAGGAGCCCGGCGACGACGCTCGACGCCATGTTACCCAACGTCACCGACGAAGAAAATGTCGACGCTGCCGCTTACTTACAACGTGCCGAAGAAGCTCGACAGCTGGCCCGCCTGCGCATCAAGACCCAGCAGCACACCGACAGCCGTCGCTACAATCTTCGACGACGCTTCGTCGAGTACCAGCCCGGCGACTGTGTCTGGGTCTGGACGCCAATACGACGACGCGGACTGAGCGAGAAGCTTCTTCGACGATACTTCGGACCGTACAGGGTACTTCGACGTCTCGGCGCACTCGACTACGAGGTTGTCCCCGACGGCATCACGAACTCCCAGAGGCGCCGAGCTCGACCCGAGGTCGTGCATGTGGTGCGCCTTAAACCGTACTATGCTCGTTAGCGCACCTGAGGACTCTAATGTTTGCTTTCTTTATTAGTTTTCTTTAGTATTGCATGTATTCATGTTCTGTTTTTAAGCATCGGGACGATGCTTTTTCAGAGGGGGGAATTGCCGCGAGTGTTGTATTTCATGAGTGTAAGCTTCACCCACAAAGACTGTGGGCAACGCGCTGCGCAGGCCTCGCCGTGATGTGTAGGAAGCTTCGCGATTGTTTTGGAACAATCTGTTAAGATTGCGCGCCGCACGAGAATGTTCCAGCTTTGTCGAGAGATAACGCCGCCACCAGCGATATCGCTGGAAAGTTCGATAGCGCCTGTATAAAAGCCGACGCGCTTGACTGCTTGTCGGTTGATCGACGAACGACGCCCTGTTCGCCGCTATCATTGTACAGCGTATATTGCTGTAGTTCCAGTTCTCATTTTCCGGCCACAAGTTCGGCCAAATAAACAGTTTCATCCTGCAAACGCCGACTGCTGTCTTCGTTGACGTCACGACCACGTGACAATATCATGAAAATAGTGCGCATCTCGTCGTTGTCTGCCAAGCTAGAATTTGTGACACATCTTCGGGACCCGTTAGGATAGCATCTATCGGTACTATCGAATCACACATTCGATATTCAACGATACCAAAGCATTCTGCCGCGCACGATACTGAAAGTAGTGCGCGGCACTGGCAGAACAGTGCAGGCTCCAGTACGTGCCAGCGCACGCCAGTGAGAATTCCAGCGCCTCCAGCGCTTCCCAGTGAGCGCCAGCGTCACAGCGGCAAAGCCAGTGCCCCTACCAGTGCGACCCAGCTCTTTCCCAGTGCTTTCAACGGAGTCCCAGTGAATTCGAGCGTATGCTAGTGTTCCCAATGTGGTCCAGCGCCAAAAAACGTACTGGTATCACGCTGGGGGTACTGGAACGGCGCTGGTTTTTGCAATAGGGATGTTACCTGTTTCCTTTAGAGCAACGGAAAGCTGACGGATGAGAGTGCCTAATCATGGAATGTTAATTAGAACTAGCGGACAAGAAAGTCAAGGAATGTATAGGGGGTGTTATTTGTAGTAGTTATCAGGTGAAATGTGAAGAAAGTAAATTCGACGAAAAGACAGCTTGCCGCCGGCAAAGGACCGAACCTGCGACCTTCGAATAACGCGTCCGATGCTCTACCATTGAACTACGGCGGCGGTCATCCTCCCGTCCACTTTATGAGGTATATATGTGCATTTAAACCTAGGAGCGTTAGTCAGCGCCGCTAGTGGCGCTGACTAACACTCTGGCGCTGACGGCGTCTAAAACTGAGAGTCTGTAATGTCCAACTCCCCCCTTCACCCTCCAACAAAATTAAGAACTACGTGAACTAAATCAAGAAGCCGTTGTATAAATTGTGAACATATAGGTCAAAATTAATGTGAAAATATAAATTCAAATATTATTACTTGTAAAATAGCAATGAATTTCAGGCTGTTGGAATTCTTTACAGGAGAGGTGGTTTATGCTGTACACTTGCTATTTCAAACAGTTAATAAACCCTCACAAATCTGCACAGCCTGAAATGACTATTGCTGTCGCCTAAATTCGCCGTACACGCGCATGTTTTATTTTGGTGTTGCATAAAACTTCAACTTCGCCTCTTTCAGATAGCACAAATATACTAATTATAATCGATTTCTCGACGACGGCAGTAATATAGCCGCGTCGGTGGTACAGTGGTTACGGTGCTCAGCTGCTGATACGCAAGTCATGGGTTTGATGATGGCCACGGTGGTCGAATTTCGATGCAGGCGAAATGCTAGAGACCCTTGTACTAAGATTAGGTGCACGTTAACGAAACCCAGTTGGCCGAAATTTCAGAGGGCCTCCACTGCGGCTTCTTCGTAACCATGTCGTGGTTTTTGCGTGGAATCGTTATGGCACTGTTATACGAACAAAAAATTAGTATGCGTAATTTACAAATTAACCAAATGTTATTAAACGCTTTATACTTACTTTCGCGTCCCCTGTTGCAGTTTACTAGACCAAGCCAATAAGATCTCAAGGTACCTTCACTTGAATTAGTCCGATCGAGTGATGCCGTCCCCGGTGCGTGCGTGAATTCACCGAGTCATTTCTTTGCATTCTCGCTATGTCCTTGCTTTTCGACTTCCCATTTTCCCACGCCCAGGGTAGCTAACCGGATGCTGTTTTCAATCTCTCTCTCTCAATTACTGCCCGAGGCATGTCGACATGCCTTGAGAACTCATCGAAAACAATTCCTAATTTCAAAATTCGGCATGCCTCGAGAACCCACCGAAAACAATTCCTAATTTCAAAACATACTACGGAAGACATAGCTTAGATATAATTACCCGCGGTTTGGTAACAAATTATTCCATTTCCTTTCTTGTGCAATACATGGTTCCCTATTCGATTTATAAAAACTCAACAAATGAAATTACCCTTTAGGCGCAGGCGTTCACAAAAATGCCCCTACTATGTTAATTGAAAAAAAATTGCAGCAATATATCTATTCACTTACCTTTAGAGTAAGAGAAAAAGAAAAGCCCTTTCGGAGAATTACATAGGGTTTTACAGTAAATATGACTTACATTCGTTAACAAGAACGTCAGTGAAGCAGACATGCAAGGGAACACTCTGATATACAAACAAGAAATATTAGGAATTCAATCAGAGTTATCATTTGATAGTACGCGAACCGCTTTACATTGCTAGAAATGCATCGTGGTTTACTATAGACTCAACATCGTGTGGTAGATTATTGCAATGCGAATGGCATGTGCCCCCCCCCCCCCTCCCACACCCCCCCAAAAAAAGCAGGGACACGAAGGAAAGAAGCACGAGACAAGCGCCGTTAGAGAGGTTCATGTTAAGCCTAGGCCAGTCGTCAGGATTGCGTATGTCCATTTCTTTTCTCACCCCATGAAAAATGTGGGAAGTCGTTTTGGTATCAACGTCGTGTTTTCCGCTAGGAACAAGTTAGGTCGCATCTGAGCAGCCGTTGAAAGGAGAGTTGGGGGTGGCACGAAAAGATGGAGTGAGTATAACGTGAACCACCGGGACAGGTTAGTTTGGTGGGGAAAGGGTGTAGTCTGTCGTATTCTCTCTTCGAGTGGGAAGTGTATGTTTTTTCGTTTTAGGTATTTCAGCGTTAAACTTTAAAACAAACACACCGAAGGACACGACGGGACGGGTGCTGTTCCCCGTTCCGTCACGTCTTTCTGTGTCCTTGTGTTTAAAGTTTAGCGCAGAATTCTTTCAAAAAGAAAAAATATGCAGATCCGCGCTATTTCTCGGAGGTGCTTCGGAAAAACACCACTACATGAATGACATGAGGTGGAAGGTGTCTCGTTAACGCATGTATTATTGCGTGACAGAAGCGTAGAATCGCACCATGCGTCCAAACATGGCAACTGAGCAAGAGCGGTTGTTTTAAAGGCCCACCCATTACAAAGCGCTCGGACATATTTAATCATCATCAGCAGCAAAAGCATCAACAAAGTGAGCAGCTGCTTATAGGTTCGCGTGTTGCCTTACGGACGCGTAGTGGGCCCGTCGCTGATTCGCAAAAGGCATAATTATGGCGTAGTGGGCACTTAACAACTGTACTTGTTGTAGGAATTCGAAGATAGTGTTAGACGGCCAATGTTACGGGCACAGTCGTTCGTGTCCTTACGGCACGGTTGAGGCATGCACCGAGAACCGAAGCTGGGCTAGCAATTGAGAAGGCGATGCGCATGGTGGCCGCTTGCGCTATCGCACTTTACAATTCAAGGCGAAGCTAAAGCATCGTCCAAGTTCTTTCAGAGTGAATACCCGCATACCTAGCTGCTAAAGGGCGATCTAGGCGCGGGAAAATGCGATGGGCAGGCTGATCGTAACAGGTCGCAAATGAAGAGTGATTGTGTAAAGCTTGTGAAAGTAGCATATTATTGCGAGAAGTCTTCATTTCTCTAGTAGCATGATGCTTAGTGAGGTTAAGCTATGATATTAGGAATACCGGAATGTCGTAACTTTCTTTTCATAATTCGGCCAGCTGCCTTACTCGGAACGACTATATTTTACTAACTAATCACATTTCATGTTCGTTTCAGATAAATAACGCATATTTTATGTCATAGTGAACAAAACGTATACGTGAACACATTCGCTAACCTGCTCACATTACTTAAACAATATTGGCCTCGGAGGCGTCTATTTTTTTACAGCGCCAATATTTATGTCGTGCTGTTTTATTTGTTGTTGTAGCTTTGTGCAGTTTAACGTCTCAAAGCGACTCAGGCTGCGAGAGACGCCTTGATAATTTCAACCACCTGGGATTCTTCAATGTGCACGCAAATCGCACAGCTCTGCCCGCTAGCATTTCGCCTTGATTTAAATGCGACCGTCGCGGCCGGGATCGCAACTGCGCCTTATGTATCAGCTGCCGAAGGCCGTAGTCACTAAGCCACCGCGCGAGCCATGTGAAAGAGGCGGCGAATTCATGCTACTGAAACGGCGCCATAAGGGAAGATGAATGCGCACGAAAAACAGGACACGGCGCTGGTGTTTCGTGTGCTCTTTTTCGTGTGCAATCCTCTTCCCTTGTGGCGCCGTTTTAGTAGTATGAATTCGTACCAACTTGCCCAGCTGTCAGTCCTTCTAAGAAAGAGACGGGGAGGCAAATATGGAGTCGGTCCTAACTACCGTAAAGTTCCAAGCGAACACCCCACGCCAGCAAGCGCGCCCTCAAATTTCACTACTAATTTCATATTTCCATGCCGTTCCCGGTTATCGCCCCCCTCTACAACTCCTCCGGCTCCACATACCGGTCATGGCCTGCATGAATCCACACTGGCCTGCATGAATCCCATCAAGTCCTGTTGAGCAGTCTGATCTCAAAGCGCCTGCGCCTGAAATCTGTTTTTAAACTTGGACCTTTATTTACACCTAATGATCGAACCCTAAACTTAGCACAAGACACCAATGACGATTTTCAGGGTCATGTGAGCAATAACATGGCCTTCGAGATCGGTGCACCAAGATGGGGCCTATGACTCCATATTCATTAACTGTAAGGCTTCCGAGATCTGCGTTGGTGTCTTGAAGCTGTTGCGTTGGTTTACCCGCGTAGACACCTCCATGCAGGCCGGTAGAAGGAGGGGGGTGCCCTAGGGTCCTGCCCTGCCCCGAAATTTTGGTGAAGTAGGTGTTTTTCCCGAAAATAAATAATTAAAATAGGTGTTTTTCTGAAATAGTCATGGTTTTCAGCAAGTCCCCCCCCCCCCAAAAAAAAAAAAAGAATACCTGGCTAAGGGCCTGCCTCAATGTCATCCTCACCGCAGTGTGATTGCGTTGCGAGATTGAGTTCTTTGTATTTGAGATTTGTCTTTCTTATTAGCCGTGCGATGAAAGTGAGCGAGAAGACTTCTGAGGACTTCCACAGGCACTCCATTTTTTTCTGGGGTGAAAGATTTGCCCGCCATCTTGAATATTGTTGCCGTTAAGGGAAAGCACTCTCCCTCCACTATGCCCATAATTTCGACTTGTCTTCTTGAAGGGGATTTTGCGGTAGGAGCTTCGCCGCGTCGTCGAACCATTGACCCACTTGAAATATTACGCGCGAGAGCGCGTACCCATGTTGTATGTGCTTTGTTTCGGCTGTGAATGTGTGACCACAGCAGGTAGAAGAATCCAAGTTGACTCCTTTTACGAATACTTCATATACAGTGATGAAAAATTGTTGAACAGGAAATGTCACTGGAACGAACGTTTCGAACCTTTCTTTGTAAAGGCAGCAACTGCCACAATTAACAGCGCTCCTAAATGCAGCGCATGCCATAGCAAGGCAGTGGTTGACCTGACGTCCACAAGTCCCTTTGTCAAAACGTTCGCTCCAGTGACAATCCCTATTTAACAATTTGCCAGGACTTCAAGCGTAAGTCCTTTGAAGAAGAAGAGAAGTAAGACGGAAAGACAGGAAGGTTAGCCAGTTCTCAGACCGGCTGGCTACCCTGTGCTGGGGAAACAAGCTTTTGTCGTTTGTTTGGATCTCCCCACAGTTGTTAATAAAGAAGGATTTAGTTTTGTTTACGTTTCTGCAAAAATAATGCACAGTGGTATGTGCGTAATCACTACAAGTATCGCGACATTTAACGTGATCTCCCAGGAGTACTAGTCGTACATATTGATGGGTGTCAGCGACGGTATTCGAACGGCACACCTTGCAAAGCTCAGCGCGAGCCTGAGTAACCGTTGCTTTCGTATGACCACTTACTGTCTCTTCGTGTAATTATAGGTTCAATAGGGTATAGGCAGCTGAAAAAAAAAAATGTTGCAGGATTTTCGCACCGCCAAATAGGAATAAATCTATTGCAGAGAAGTAGCCAATAGTGAATAATTGGAGCTGGAGTTTAAGCCGAGTTCACAACGAAGGGATCACACTGTTTTTTGCTATCTAAAAACCCGTAACCTTTACAGCACAGCTTTCTCCTCATTGCCGCAACATTGTTGCCATATAAATTCAGTTTTAATGATTCCTTTCAACAGCGTGTGTGTGTGTGTGTGTGTGTGTGTGTGCGTGTGTGTGTGTGTGTGTGTGTGTGTGTGTGTGTGTGCGCGCGCGCCACGTGCGCATATTGGGCTTCGCTGCAGTACACTTATGCAATACACAAAGTAGGGAGGCGAAGCGTATGTGTTACGCAGTGAAGCATGTCAAATATTGAAATGGAGAGAATCGGAGAGCTTTCTATGTATTTCATGATTATGCGCCTACGCATAATCTCAGGGAGTGGTTTTCAGTGCACCAAGACCTTTACGTTTGGTCTTCTGGCAGGCGTCCACGCTGTTTGAGACATTAGGGCGATGAGTAAAAACACTGTTGCGGTGACGCTGCGTGTGCTGTGTTATGAGACTGTAACAGTGTTGCGGTACAATTACTGTGGCTGCATACGATGCATGCTGATGTGTATCCGTACAACGCGTACAAGGGTAAATTACACACTAGTACGTCGTTATATTGTGCACCGCTGTTGTGACCAAGGTATTCCGTCGTCACTCTTACATCAGAAACCACTCTAAAAATCTGGCAATTCTCTAATTTTATTGCTCTTAGTACTGCTATTCAAGGCTGTGCGAGTACACGTGCGTGATAAAATGGTTACTTAGTATGCACGCCGTGACTGCGCAGTTTTGAACTTTTGACATGTTTCACGGCAGAATGTTACGGTTAACCGAAATATGCCAGGTATATTTTGCCACACAGTTGCAGTGTGTATAGTCAGAAAAAGCCAGCCCTACTGCCAGTATCTTAGCGTTGCGTAACTTATGTAAATCTAAATGAACCGAAATGAAGGGCGTCGCAAATAGGAAATACGGCTGTAGCTGCGTGGTAGGGATCACATGTGAGTGCGCCTCTGCGTGAAAAAGAGGGAGTTAAAAAGGTGAATCATTCCACCCTCTGAAGATGAATGACCACCGAAGCTGTTTTTCACACGACACGGGGCTATGCACGTCGAACCACCGCCGATCACCCAACCTGGCATTAAATTCGAAATGTCTGTTCAGAAAATCGCTTTTGGTTTTAGTGTATTTGCCTTTGGTGTCTTCCAGTTTACCAGTGTAGTTCTTGCGTCTTTTCGTCACGTTCTCCGTTTGGCGATATGCGTCGTCTTGTCTTACTTACTGGATGCGCTTGACATTTCGCACCCCATCTTAAGTGGTGTTTGTCACCCGTCAGTTCCCATCCTCCTCTTTAAGGGACCCGTGGTGGGTGGGGGGGCTTACCGAATTCGTGTGGCACATACGTTTCTGTTGACGCACAGGAAACATGTACGGAACCGTAGCCTTATACCGCTTCGCGTTAAAAAGGAACCACCTGCCTCCGTACGATATGCCCCACGCAAGTGAACGGGGTAAGGGGATTGAGCGATATGATACATATAGAGAAATGCAATAGAGCAAAGATAGGGATGAGAAACATGGAGAGGTGGTGTTGTGAGAACAAGTTCCATGTTCCCGCTATTGCACTAAAAGGGTAAGCAACAAAGATTACTGAAAAATAACTGAAGCTTGCATCGCTAACATTTCCGTAGTTATTAACCAGGAAAGCTTAAGAAACGTACCTCTGCTTTTTAGCGCAGTTGAAAGGTACACTCAATTAGTCTAAATCATTTCAAACCTAATAAACCCGTCATTCGGCTTCAGTTTATTGCACATGAAAATCTTACAAACGGGGATAACACACACATAGATAAGAGGTATTGGTAGGGTCAACAGTCTGCAGAACAGACCCACCATTGTACTTGAATAGAGAATCGAAACACGATGCAGATAAGTTACAGCTAATCATGATCAAGAAACCTTTGGGTAATGCTCTTTCCCTCGTGCACGTTGTACAGTTACGGAAGGATAACGAGGTTGCTAAATTCAGAAGTACACGTTTTAAGGAGCCGTGTGTCTTGCTGCCGATACTACACGCTTCTAATGAATGCAGTGGCGAGTATTTAATGGAGGTATGCATCGCAAGCACACCAAATCAAATTTATTTCAACCCACAAGTAATGTCGTGGACAATGAACTAAAAGCCAGCAAGGCTTGATAGGCTTCATTGCCCATTTTTCAGGCAGTGACAAAACGGGAAAACAAGAAATACACAGGAAATAAACTAGAAATACACCGCATCGTATTACGAGATTACAAGAATTACAAAAAAACACAAGAAGTACCAAAAAATACACAAGAATTAAACTAGCAATACACCGGTTCATACAACAGGAATACAAGAATTACAAGAATACAAGAACTACACAAGACGTACACCGCATCATAAGCACTAGAACATAAACATTGGCATTGCAATACATTAACATAGCACATAAACAAATAAACATAGGCATTGCATTTGCATACATGTTTTTTTTTTCGTAAACCCGTTCGTCTTTACGGGGAAACGGACTGCTTTACATCCACGTAAAGCCCTCCGTCTTTACCTTACTATTTGCGTCGTGCATTTAAGCTGTGCGCAGCTTGCTCCAGTAGTGCAAGCGCTATTACCGCGGCATTATGCATATCGCCAGTGTACCAGCCGAAACTAGAGTAACGTGGATTTGAGTCTCATTACACGTGCTAAATGTAGCAGTTGCGCCGTCCTTTCTCATTCTAGCATCTTGCGTGCGGAGACGTGTACCTTGACACCGAGCTACAAGTTTCATAAACTTTCCTATTCAGGTAATAAATATGCGAGACTGGAGACCCGTATTTATATTTGGCGCTAAGCTTCTTATATGTCTACAGCGGGTTTAATTCCTTACGACCGCCGACTTGTAGACAGTGTAACCTACTTGTGCTTAGAGTTTATAACAGTTCTCCTAAGAACTGTGCAGAATAGTGTTCGCATGAGCTCGTGATTTCACATAATAAGGGGGGTATGCAGGCAACCGTACTGACGAGGGCCCAGAATAAAAGACGGCATACCGCTGGACAAGGCTTAAGGTCAGGGGGGGCACGGGAGGGCCCAGCCCCCCTTCCATTTCTTAAGGAGGGGATGTATGTATGTGTGTATGTTTTTATATAGGTCCCCGCCCTCTGAGTGCCCCCCTCCAATGAAGGGAGACTTTAAGCCCTGGCGCTAGAATGGCAAGTTAGTCCGGCGCTGTGTCTGGCTAGTCCACGACACACGGCCTGTCGGCGTTCTTTCTAGACCTTCGTCACTACAGTCGGCTGGAAATCCTCCGTACTAAGTTTAGCCCCAGTGAATGAAGTTTGGATGAGATGGTTGGGTTTTACGTCACCTAAGCCTCTTTGTTGTCTTAAAGACATGTCACACTCTATCAATAGCGCGTGTCTGTGTGAAGAGGGCGCTGTGCCTGGAATCACTATGAGTGATTCTTAAGATATAGTGCATGTCCGCAAGGTCTGGTGACTTTGAGCATTCAATATAGAGCTCTAAAAAATGTCATAATGGGCCGGTGAAGTGTTTCAAAAATTAAGACAGCCGAAGTGACGGCTCTAAACCACCTTCCGACAAGATGGCCATAAGAGCCACCGTGGCTTTTTTTCTGACTGAGAGGTTTGTTCCTTGGTGGTTCTTGAAGGGGATGTCTGAGAGCAGCTCAATATGTTTTTTTTTTTGTTTTACATATCTACTTTCTGTAACTTCGTCGTGCAAATAGAGGTGTGTGAGAAAAACGTTGTGACTGCTGCTATCATGGGCGTAGGCAGAATTTTTTTCGGGCCGGGGGGTAGGGGGGGGTACCTCCTTGATTGGGAGTGGGGGCCGGGGCCAGCAGATGGGGTCGAGTGTCATTTGGTGTTCTGTATGCCATGGCAAAAAACAATTTCGACGGGGTGGACGGCGGGGGGGGGGCGTGCACGGGCCGGTGTGACACTTCGTGGCTACGCCACTGGCTGCTGTTGAGATGATGGACTCTTACCTCGTCTGATTCCATAACTGGAATGGCGCGACCTATATTTATAGGCAACACGACATAAAGAAGACGCTGACAGTGTCCACCTATTTCTAGTGCGTTTCCTTCTCCTCTGTACCACTGGAAATATGTCCTCAAGCAAAAATAGTCAGCTGTCATGGTGATCTGCCCCAGTTAAGATAGGGCTTCTTACATAACGTGAGTTCATCAACAAAGACCGTCACAGATGAAGCTTTATGTCTTCTACGCAACATCTCAGAGTCCTTAGGTAACAAATAGTAAAGAATGACAAAAAACATACACATAGTGTACCGCGCTCAAAATAGGACAAGCCTTTTCATTGCAGTTTACAATAATAGTAACTTCTGGGGTTTTATGTGCCCGAACCAGGAGTTGATTATGAGGCACATCGTAAAGAAGGACTCCATATCAATTCTGATCGCCAGGTATTCTTTAACGTGCACCTAAATCCAAAACTCATCTGTTCTCTGCATCTCGTCCCCATTCAAATGCGGGCGCCGTGGCCGGGA
This sequence comes from Rhipicephalus sanguineus, assembly GCF_013339695.2. Taxonomy (NCBI): domain Eukaryota; kingdom Metazoa; phylum Arthropoda; class Arachnida; order Ixodida; family Ixodidae; genus Rhipicephalus; species Rhipicephalus sanguineus. The sequence goes on along the minus strand of NC_051182.1, from coordinate 77,559,126 downwards.
ATCTAACCCACTCACTCGAGCTCAGCGACACGACACCCTACGAGCTAAGCTTCCCCGGCGGGTTCCTTAAAGGTTGTATGTAATACATGTAATGTGCGTGTAATATTCATTTAACCGCGGGGAAATGCATTCGCATCCTACCAAACACCAGTTCTTGATATATTACTGAATCTGTAGTGCTTCAACATATTTTATAGTCGATGCCCTCGATGATTTCCTGAAGTTCGCTACCCGATGTTCTTTTTCAAAACTACGAGCGCCTGTGTCGTCGTTTCTTTTGCTCGTTCGTGTTCTGTTTGCGCTGGTCTTCATGAGTACCAGAACGAGTTTTCTGGATTACACTGTGTATATAAGATTCGCTTACAGATAAATAACCGTGTTTATAAGGTTTATAACATCCAAATTACCAAGAAAGACTGGTATCACTTTCGCTGTAGAACACGATGCTCAATCCAGTGCTGTGAAGGTGCATCGAGACATCCTAGTATGGGCTGAATTTACTGCAAGATCATCTATCTTGAATGCCTTAAGTACTAGATTAGGACAATTTGCCGCGGGATCATCCCTTCTATAGAACCCAAAATTTACTATTGCGATCAAGTAGCTGCAGCGTCACATGCAGCGATCACGGCCGCTTCTGTGACGTCAATATTACGTAAGCTAGGGCCAAGGTTGTCGTTATACAGGGGCCCCTAGCAGTCTTACATAGTCGTCTTCATGTCGTGCTGAGATGAGGATCACACAATAGAACACAGCGATGGAATGCCTGTTCCTATTTTATTTAGCGAAAAATTGGCGCAGCTACGAGCAAGTTGTGCGAGGACTACGGAAGTGGTGGAGCCGGTCGCGTTGCCCTCCTCTTTTCACTCACCCTAACTACCCTCTCCCACCACTTGCTATACTCTACTATACAAGACAGCTCGACTAACGTGAAACCTGGCGCGGCGCGAAGCGCCGTTGTTTCCCATAGGAACACGTCAATAGCGAAGAGAGGACCACGTCCTCTCATTGCAACAGACAGCGTCGCAGACACCGTCCAGCGCCCATCACAGAAACAGAGGTTTTCCTTAGTCAATGCGCCTTCTTATTTGCCACTTGGAGAAGCGCACGTGTCGAGCGGAAGTTCTCGCGATCTTTTCCTGAGTGAACGAGCCGTCTTATTGGTCAATTGCTTTGCCGTGACGGGCGACGACACAAGACACCGTGGCGGGCTACGACGACAGGGGAAGCCGACAGCCCGAGCGCATAGCGTGCTTCGCACCTAAAATAAAAAAAATCCGGCCCCTAGTGCGCACTTCAACCACTAAGTGCATACTTATTAATGTGTATTGGTACACACACACACGCACACAGACACACGCGCGCGCGCGCGAATGGTACAGGTTTTTGATCTAAACAAGAGTCGCATGGCCTCGAAGATACACGCCACGCGCTCGCCATCTCGGAGGCCATGAAGAGTCTCACAATGCCTCACAGATGGCAGCACATTATCTAGGCGTTTGCTGTTTGCTTGTTGATATGTTTTCTGCTAGATGGACATAGTTGTCCATTTTTAGAGCTGTTTGAATGTTCGTGTGTGTTTTTAGCGGCGATGGCTGCGCTATCCCGGCCTTTTTCGACATAGTTAGATGGCCTCCCAAATGCGCCTACAAATCGTCGAATGGGCTCGTTTTCGTCGCGACACCTGTCGAACAAAATACATTAAGGAGACTCCTTCCACTACATGGCATTTATGTAGTATTTTTTTCCGAAGCAGCTGCAAGTAACACCGTGGCTTTGTGGTAGGACACCTGCTTGCCACGCGAACGGCCCGGGTTCGATCCTCAATAGGACCGAAATTTTTATTCTTTATTTTATTTGCTTCTTTCTCGATTTTTCGCTCACGGTTGATTTTCGCTCACAACCAACGGTGCCGACACCGACGGCGGAATTTCTGCGACACGAGCTCTCTAACGCTATCGCGTTAAAAAACGCCAGGCCTGCGCTGAAACCGCAGCACAGTCACAGCGAAAGCTGGAAGAGCAGCGTTTCTAGAGCCCGTTCTAAGCTCTCTTGGCGCTACTAATACAAGTTCACTAGAAAGGTACCCACTACGCCATAAATCACAATTTTTGTGAACTTGCGAAGCACCTACTAAGCCATCATTCGTCATTCTGCGGGGAAGCGAGGCACCAGCTACACGTCTGTAAGGCATTAGGTGCACTTTGTTGACGCGACGACTGATGACGATGCAGAATTATGGCTCAGCCCTTTGTAATGGGTTCGAAGCTTTAAACGGCCCACCAGCTATGTAATTTGCAATGGGTGACGCCCGATCGCTATTTCCGTCTCCCGTCATGCTGTATAACATACATTGACGTGGGAGAGAGACGGGGGGGGGAGGCGAGGAATTTTACTGAGACCCCGAGAAAATTGATCATGCCCTTATGGGCTTCCTTGGCAACCAATACAAGTGCACGTGCGAGTAACCCACTACGCTATAAATCACTGTAATTTTACTGAGACCCCGAGGAAATGGATCATGCGCTTATGGGCTTCCTTGGCAACCAATACAAGTGCACGTGCGAGTAACCCACTACGCTATAAATCACTGTAATTTTACTGAGACCCCGAGGAAATGGATCATGCGCTTATGGGCTTCCTTGGCAACCAATACAAGTGCGCTTGCGAGGAACCCACCACGCTCTAAATCATTGTAATTTTACTGAGACCCCGAGGAAATGGATTATGCGCTTATGGGCTTCCTTGGCAACCAATACAAGTGCACTTGCGAGGAACCCACAACGCTATAAATCATTGTAATTTTTTAGAAGTAGGGAAGCAGGCACTATGCCATTTTTCGTCATTCCACCGAGAGCCGTGGTACCTGCTAAACGTATATAGGGCATTATGCGCACTTTGTTGATGCTGTGCCTGATGACGATGAAGAATTATGGCAGAGCCCTTTGTAATGGGTTGGAAGCATTCAACAACCTACTCGTTGCGCAATTCGCATTGTGTGATGCCTCGTAACAGAATTCGCGTTGTGCGACCATTGGTGCTTATTTTACTCTTCTATCACGCTACACTGCATATGCTAATGTGGTTCCTTCCCGACATGAAGCCTGTATAGGACCTATTCGCAAAGCAGTTTCAAGCACCGGCATGGCTCAGAGGTTCAATACTGGGCTGCCACGCAGAGGGCCCAGCTTCGAACCTCGTTCCACCCTGGAATTTTTCTCTCGTTTCGTTTTTTTTTTCTTATTTCGAGCGATAGTGCTTACGGACACCGGCGGTGGCGGCGGCGGACAACTACGGCGCCAAAAACGGCCGGTGAAATGATCTCATAACAGCTTTCGCTGTAAAAAGAGCACTTATTAGATGCGAAGCATATTATAGCGGAGTTCAAACCGGTGGTGGTGGTGGTGGTGGTGTGCGGCGTTACCACCCTTACTGCGCATGCGCATACCCTCTCCACACACTTCCTCTCCAATTCCCCTCTCCCCTTTCCCCCTCTCCAATTTCTCTCTCTCCCTCTTCCCTACTCCTCTCCCCTCCCCCTCTCCACTCTTCCTCTGAAACGCGGGCTAGACATGCCGAAATTCTCTCCTGCGCAACGCCGCGATGAGCGCCAGCGCATGCGCGTCCGCTCCCCCTCTCTCTCCTCTCCTATGCTGCCCCCCTCTCGCGCGCCTGTCGAACGCGTTCCCTGCTCGTCTTGTGAGAATTAACGGCCAGGCTAGAGGGAAGACAAGACGCGCGTAGCGTCCCTCTTCGCGTTCCACGACGCGAGGTCGGTAGCATGCCCAACGAAGGCTAACGGTACACAATCGTGCAAGTGCTCCGGCTTCGCATCGCCTCATGGTCCCCTTTAGCGGGAGATGGTGTAATTTTGCAGATGGAATCTTTCTTGACGACACGGAATGATATAGACCCATGCTGAATATTCATGGGGCTCACTTGATAGAATTAGTAACATATATAGTGCACAAAAGATTTAACCGATGATTGTTGTTACTGCTGCTCGTGTGTTGTGTTAGGTAGACGCGTACAGGAATATATATATATATATATATATATATATATATATATATATATATATATATATATATATATATATATATATATATATATATACCGTGTGTTTCAAGAAATGTGTCCGAAATCCGTAAAAGTCATGGAATTGCGATATTTGTTCGATGCCTTCACAAAAGCTTCTGTAGCCGCAGCCACCTTTTGGCTAAAGATGAAGTCATGAAGTCATGAAGGACGGTGCAAGAAGGAATCAACCATTGCCATTGTCTTTCACGGAAAGCGGATGAAACACATTTCTTCTGATTGCGCCATTTTATCGGCCCAACATTTGATTATTTCGCAAAGCGCCGCAAAACAGACTGTGTTCGAGGAAATACAAACGCAGACAACACTGCATTTCCTCATAAACGCGACCCTATAACACGGCCTTCAGTAGGCGGGAATAGCAAACGCACTCTCAAGAGTCAACAAACGTGCTAAGTGGGTATTCTAAAAGTCCCTTCTCGGCTGAGTGATGGTTTTATGTTAAATTCGGAACTGCGGACGAGCCACGAAAGCGGAGCACTGAATAAACATTGCAGCGAAAGGGGGGGGGGGAGGTAAGGGGCAAATGGCGAGAGCTTCAGATAGTGAATTTCTCGCTGGTCCAAAGCGATTGAAGACAACAAGAACAAAGTTTTCTTTTAATAAAAAAATGCAGCGAGACGACCCAGTTCGATAAGGCCGCCGCAGCTGTTGCAGCACTCTTGACGAAGCATAGGCATCGTTGTGCTGGAGAATTTTACTTTCTGCCCTCACGAAAAAGCAAACATTAGGAAGTACATTGAAGCGTCCGCTAGGTTTTCTTGTATGTATGCTCACACAAAGTGTCTGGTTTAGTGGAACCTTTGATGCAAAGCAAATTTTGTTTATTTCATGTTCTTTGAAGGACAAATAAATAGAAGGCTATAGCAGCTTTTGGTGAATGTGAAATACTGGCCAATCACCCAGCGTGGGCATGTGCCATGGATGCAAGGATATACTCTGCTCTGCTGCTCTTATGCATTAACACAATCAGTGAAGAACGCAGGCGTTGCAAGTGTCGCTCTTTCATGGGAACGTTAACAGGTCAGTGGCTGAAATGCTACTGGTGACTTGAGAAGAGAAGAAAGAACATGAGGTACGTTATATACATGACATGATATTCGCGTCGTGACCTGTTATTTGTGTTCGACATAAACTCATGTCATGCCATGCCAATTTTCATTCACATGAAATTAATGAAACGGCCACAAAAGCGCAAAGATGGTGTCATGTAAAATATGTTCTACATGACACGCATCACATGAAATTCATTTTCTGACCAGCCGATTTCGTTCTTCATACACTAGCTTCATCCCATGCCATTTTCGGTATACATTAAATTTATGAAACGGCCGTGAGAGCACGAGAACGCAGGCGGATAGATAGATAGATAGATAGATAGATAGATAGATAGATAGATAGATAGATAGATAGATAGATAGATAGATAGATAGATAGATAGATAGATAGATAGATAGATAGATAGATAGATAGATAGATAGATAGATAGATAGATAGATACGAGGGGCGTTCAATAAAGACTTCCCCTGGCTCCCTTCTATTTATTGCAGGATGCTGAAACTGTGCATTTTTATTGAAATAAGTCACTATTGGTCATGTGCCAATGTGCAACTCTGATCTAATAACGGTCTTTATTTTACAAGTGCTGAAGTGGTGTCAGGTGTGATAATGAATGCAGTGGAATACAGAGCAGTCCTCAAGTTGCTGTACTTGAAAGGCCGCGCTCCAAGGGAAACGTTCGATCAGATTAAAGAGCTTTATGGGGAGGATTCCCCATCTTACGATGTAGTGAAGAACTGGCATCGTCAATTGAAATGCAGTTGGACTTCGGCGCAAACGGCTCCGATTGCAGGACGACCCCACTCAGCTAACGATGAACACACCATCCAGCAAGAGGAGGCCGCAATTTTGGAAAATCGCCGCGTAACCGTTCGAGGCCTAACCCAAAATATCAAGATTAGTGTGGGGTCCATCGAAAAAATTATTCAGGACCATCTTCATATCCGTAAGGTATCCGCTCCCTGGGTTCCCCGGCTGCTCGCACCATTCCAAAAGCAGGAACGAGTCGAATGCTCCCAGGCTCTTTTGACCACGTGCCATGGAAACCAGGAGGACTTTTTCAACAGACTGATTACACAGGACGAATGCTGGGACCATCACTATGATCCGGAGGCTAAAGTCCAGTCGATGCAGTGGAAGCACTTGCACTCACCGCCTCGAAAGAAGGCACATGTCCAGCCCCGGCGGGCAAGGTCATGCTCACAGATTTGGGACCAGCACGGAGTAGCCTTGCTGGATTGCCTAGCGAAGGGTGCCACGATTATTGGGGCACACTAGGCTTCACTGATGCGGAAATTTCCAGAGGCCATTAAAAGAAAGAGAGATGGCATGCTCCCCAAAGGTGTCCGCCTTCTGCAAGACAATGTCCCAGTTCACAACTCACATTTGTCCCAGATGGAAGCACGCTGCTGAGGCTTTGAAATTCCACCGCATCCCCCTTACTCACCCGACCTCGCACAAGCGGACTTCCACCACTTTCCAACAATGAAGTCACATTTGAAGGGCAAGCATTTTCTAGATGATGAGACTGATTTTTGAAGTCACAACATGGCTTTTGGAGCAACCTGTCGGCTTCTACAGGCCAGGCGGTTGCAGTTGTGTTAAAAAACGTCAGGCCTGCGCTGAAACCGCAGCACAGTCACAGCGAAAGCTGGAAGAGCGGCGTTTCTAGAGCCCGTTAAGCTCTCTTAGGGCTACAATACAAGTACACTTGAAAGGTACCCACTACGACATAAATCACAATTTTTGTGAAGTTGGGAAGCACCTACTAAGCCATTATTTGTCATTCTGCGGAGAAGCAAGGCACCAGCTACACGTCTGTAAGGCATTATGTGCACTTTGTTGACGCGACGACTGATGACGACGAATTATGGCTCAGCCCTTTGTAATGGGTTGGAAGCTTTAAACGGCCCATCAGTTATGTAATTTGCATTGTGTGACGCCCGGTTGCTCTTTCCCGCTCCTGTCACGCTGTATAACATACGTAGACGTGGGAGAGAGACGGGGGGAGGGTGGGGGGAAAGAACTTTACTGAGAGCCCGAGGAAATGGATCATGCGCTTATGGGCTTCCTTGGCAACCAATACAAGTGCACTTGCGAGGAACCCACTACGCTATAAATCATTGTAACTTTAGTGAGACCCCGAGGACATGGATCACGCGCTTATGGGCTTCCTTGGCGACCAATACAAGTGCACTTGCGAGGAACCCACTACGCTATAAATCATTGTAATTTTTTAGAAGTAGGGCAGCAGGCACTGTGCCATTTTTCGTCATTCTACGGAGAGCCGTGGTACCTGCTAAACGCATGTAAGGCATTATGCGCACTTTGTTCATGCTGTGCCTGATGACGACGAAGAATTATGGCAGAGTCCTTTGTAATGGGTTGGAAGCATTCAACAACCTACTCGTTGCGCAATTAGCATTGTGTGACGCCTGAATTCAGAATTCGCATTGTGCGACGCTTGGTGCTTATTTTATTCTTCTACTACGCTATATTACATATGCTAATGTGGTTCCTTCCCGACATGAAGCCTGTATAGGACCTTTTTGCAAAGCAGTTTCAAGCACCGGCATGGCTCAGAGGTTGAATACTGGGCTCCCACGCAGAGGGCCCAGGTTCGAACCTCGTTCCATCCTGGAATTTTTTTCTTATTAGTTTTTTTTTCTTATTTCGAGCGATACTGGTTACGGACACCGGCGGCGGCGGCGGCGGACAACTACGGCGCCAAAAACGACCGGTGAAATGATCTCATAACAGCTTTCGCTGTAAAAGATGGGAGAAGTCTGTGTTCCTGGGTGGCACCTATGTAGAGAAGGACTAATAAATCTGCATAGTTTAGTTGCTCTCCGTCCACAGGAAGTGGGTCAGGGGAAATCTTTATTGAACGCCCCTCGTAGATAGATAGATAGATAGATAGATAGATAGATAGATAGATAGATAGATAGATAGATAGATAGATAGATAGATAGATAGATAGATAGATAGATAGATAGATAGATAGATAGATAGATAGCAGCGTGTGGGCGAAACGACGTCGTGTGGTTATCTCCTTGCATCGTTTGCTAGTCACAGCGTGTTAGCATGTGTGCAGACGCTATGGACGTCCTCAGAGGGCAGCTTATTCCATCGATGTAGCGCAGGTGGATAGCAATGCTTACACGTATTCCTGCACAACATACACAAACATTTCTTCTTCCGCGCCTTGTATGCTCTCTGAATGCATGTACGTGCCAGTATGGCAGGGGCGCAGCCAGAAATTTTTTTCGGGGGGGGGGGGGAGTTCAGCCATACTTTATGCATGTTCGTGCGTGCGTTTGTATGTGTGCGTGTATATATGCGCAAGGAAAATTCCAAAATTTCGGGGGGTGGGGATTTGAACCCCCCATCACCCCCCTTGTCTACGCCTCTGCAGTATGGCGCTAGGTGTAATCATCGGAACGGTCCATTCGCCAAAATCATTTCAATGTTGGTGCCACTTCGTCGCTCAAGCACATCACATCGTGAATTTAACGTCGTCCTTATCAAAAAAATATTAAGTGCCCAAGCGTGAATGCAGAATTCAAGCGACACCATCTTCGAACAGACAGACAGACAAATAACTTTTATTTGGTCCTGAGAAGATAAATGCCTCCTCAGGGGGGTAACGAAGTGATGGCGATTTCGAAATACTTGTGATGCCACAAAGCATGACCTAGCTTCTGCAAAAAAACAGATCAAGCCAAGCACTTCTATAATTAAAAAAAGTGAAAATGCGGATACGTATTCACGCAAACAGAAAAACAGAGTGCACAAAGTTCTACTTCAACTCATTGCGCAGAAATACAGGCTTCGTTGTCGTTTTCTTGTTTTTTTTTGGTAGCCGCTCCAGCAAGAACTAAATTCTAATTTGGTTCAGTCGCGAAACACTATTGCCATCATAGTATAGTCAGAACACGAGCTAAACACGTAAAAATGAAACAAGAAAAAAAATTGATCACATCTGGAAATGCAGTAAGCGCCCTAGGAGAGTAAACATCGGCCAATGTCACGCCCACCGAGGTTCCTTCCCTCGCAGCCCAGTTGACGTGTCCACGAACAGTCGACGCGTTGCAAGCGATTAAGAAGGCGATACGAACGGCGCCTCAGAACGCTAGGGCATTGAACTCTTAAGGGTGACTCCTAAGCGTCCTCCAAGTTTTTTTTTTCTGCAACCCATGACAAGGCGAGACACTTCACAACATTTCGCTATGATTAATCTTCGAGAGTACTGTTTTCAAAGTGACAACATGTTTCTCCTATGACACACATCACCATTTCAAGCACGTCCAAGTCATTCACAAGATGAGAATAGCCCGTTGTGGAACACGAAGTGTGTAACTGCGTTGGCGTATGTAAAGGGAATTGGAACCGAAATTTGGAGAAAGAAAAAACACACTGCAGTTGGTCTGCAAACAAAAAAAAAAGGCACTAGGTTCGGGGAGTTGCGACAACCCACGCGTGAAAACTTAAAAGCCGGGACAAGCATTTTCCCTCGGCTGCTGCTTTGAAAGAAACTGAATAAATTCAATATCCCCGCGAAAGCGTTTTTTTTTTCTTTTTTTTTGCCGAACATTGTGTGCGCGGTGATATTGAAACCGAGCGATCGTTTTGGTATTTTCATTGCATGTGCCTACGTATGTTCATTTCGAAAACGCTTTTCTGTTTACGTAGGAAGAAGGCGAGCAAAACGCGTTGGCTGCTTCCATGGCTTTGAAATTTGAACGGCGGAGAAGAGAAAGTGCGCCTCGATGGCCCAGAAAGCTGACGCGTTTAGGCTCAATGCAGGATCTTGCCTTATCTACTAAGAATGGCGTAATTACAATATCTGGGCTTTTACGTGCCAGAACCTCGACATGATTATGAGGCTCACCGTAGTGGAGACCATCTGGTATTCTTTGAACGCGCCCTGACATCGCACAGTACGCAGGCCTCTTGCATCTCTCCTCCATCCAAATGAGACGACGCCACTGGGATCGAAACCGCGACTTTCGGGTCAGCAGCTGAGCACCGTAACTACTGTACCACCACGGCGGATGATTGCCCTGTTAAAAATTGGCTGTCATATTGCCCTGCGATCGTCAATGTCCAGCGAAGCTGTATCAAACACCACACAAGCTGAGGGGGGGGGGGGTATGTATTTTATTACTTTACAGTAATAGTGGTGATAAGCGCTTTGTGGTCTCTGTGGTGGACTGTGATTGGTTCTGCGACAATTTTCAGCAAGACAAATTTCTTCATTTCGTCGAGCATTGTATTCACGCTGTTCTTCTTTTGTCTTCAATTTCCGTGGTCTACCCATGGCAGTCTTAGAATGAACTGAATCAGTTGTTAGACGGGTCTGCGTTTTCTATATGAAAGCGCGAAACACACGCGGGGAGAAGGAAGGGCTGTTTGACGTCATTCGAATCGCTCGTATGAAGTGCAAAGCAGCTGCAACCTAACGCTTGGAAGGGTGTTCCCATAGTTCACAGCATGGTGTCGGAACGAAATGTTTCTCGTTTCGGTTTTAGTTTCGTTTCACCGTAAAAAGTTCCTTTTCATTTCTGTTCCGGAACGAAGAAAGAAAGTGTTCGGTGACGGTTCGTAAACTTTTTTTAATTGAAAAATTTGAAGTTAAGGTAATAATGAAACAACATCCGATTTATGATATAGTTGCCCTCCTATTAAGAAATGCTACAGGGGTAAAACACGTTCTTCCCACGCTCTTCAGAGGAGCGGAAGTAACTGTACCACGAGTTCCTACCAACTAGCACAAACCAGTATACCCTTCAAAGTCAGTATTTATTTTCTCGAAATTCAATTACGATTTGTTTTAGTGGGCTCAGTGCTTTGTGCCAAGGTTGTGAGGACGACATCAAAAGCGCATAAGCGATTCAGTGTACATATGATGTGCGAGACCGCTGTTCTGATCAAAAAATAACCAGGCCTGCGCGGAACGCGCAGTACAGTCACAGCGAAAGCTGGAAGAGCGGCCTTTCTAGAGCCCGTTGTATACTGTCTTGGGGCAATTAATACAAGTATATATGCAAGGTACCCACTACGCCATAAATCATCGTAATTTTTCTGAAGTAGCGAAGCACCCACTATGCCATTTTTTGTCATTCTTTGGAGAATTGTGGCACCCGCTGTACATCTGTGAGGCATTATGTGCACTTTGCGCTGTGGCTGATGACGATGAAGAATAGACCGATCTCACCGCGAGTTGCACTACGCCACCGCTGCCGCAGTGCATGCCGGTACTTAGAGTACTCGGTACGTTCAGCTGCATATAGCTCGTGCATCGGCGAGCTGCATTATCGAGCTTTATGAGCCGTATTTGGATGAATCGCGATGGTTGGGTTCATGCGATGCATGCTGGGATGCTACAACAGCAACCTGAAGCAAAATGACTCGGATTTTACGTGTTTTCAAAGGATGTGAAGCTCCGACAGGAATGTGTGCGACAGCCAACGAAGTCGGACGGAGCGGCAACTACCGCGCACTTTCAACGTATTGTTCACCGTGTTTGTGAATTCCGTGTGTGTAATGCATGGTAATTTAGCAACAGTCTATTGCGTCATAACAAGCTTTCTGCGCTACTGATGTGCCGATCAGCGACAGCAAAACTTCATACAACGTGTGCTCGATCTCCTCGTGGGGGCGATCGCCGCCATCGGCGACAGCGTGTTTTCCGGGCAAAATGTGATACAACGTGTTTTCCGGGCAAAACAGAGATCGCTCAAATATATAGCGACGCCTAAACCGACCTCTCATCAAAAACGATCACGACTGTGAAGTGTCTAGCGTGAACGATGCCTGTGATACAAGCCAAACTTATGTTTACAGTTCGCGTCATGGAGTGCACGGCGAAAATTCGACCGTTCTGGCATCGCAGCCAACTTCACCGCCGGGATTTCCCTATTCTTTTCAAAATGTGATATTGTAGCGAACGCAGCGTAAAGCAGCAACAGCGGTAGCAAGGCTCAGCTTCTTATATAAGCGTAGGCGGTTCTTAACGTACGTATACATACCTATACGCTGCAGCTTCGAAGCAGTATAGGCAGCGACGACATCGGCGCCGAGCAATCAGCTGAGGCTGCCGCCGCCGTCCTGAGCGGGCTACTGCTCATCTGCCATATTGTGTGTGTCACCAAAACCTCTTACTGACTCATCCATCCCTTGTGCAGCAGGAAATATTTTGCCGTTCACAAGATTTCCGTAGCGTTGAACTTTTGCAAACGGCACGCGGCCAGTTGTCGCCCCGCGGGCGCGCTTCTAACCTGCTTCACGGCGACCGTCTGATATTCATTCACGTTTAACGCATCACTGTGCTCGAAGTCCTGCGCTGAGAACACAGTGTACGTACATTGACAGTACTGCTTGATCAAAAAAGAAGCGCAAAAAGCTTTCTTTTTTTTTCGCCCCATCGTTTTTTTTTTCCCCGTCTTCGTAGTCGCGGAGAGCTCTACGTTTGGGCAAGTTATTTTCCGCACACTGTAACTTGTATCGCTCGCGTGCTGACGCTCACCAAAGATTTTTGTTCTCATGACGACAGGAACATGATTTCTCGTCTTTATTATTTTTAACTAATACTTATTCAGTGAAGCGACGCGCGCCCATCAACACGACGAGACTGACCTGGTCACATGTAAACGTTGTCTACTGTTCTGTTTTTTTTTTCTCTTAAAGCTAGGATATGCAGTGTAACCTGAAGTAAAATAACATACATGAGAGGTCCGGGCACAATTTAACACAGCGTTCACTTGTTTTCTGTGCCGAGGATTCATGCCCCAAACGACAATATGCCTGAAGCACGCAGCAAGCAGCCGCACCAGCAGTTCTCAGAGTACTCCAACTAAGATGGCGGCAGTGCCGCTGTCGGAAACTCACACATACGCAGATCATCTGGTGAGATCGGTCTATTATGGCTGAGCCTTTTGTAACGGGCTGAAAGGATTCAATGACCGACTCATTGCACAATTCAGATTGTATAACGCTAGGTTGTTATTATACTCTTCTGCCACGCTATATTACATATGTTAACACGATTCCTTGCCCGGCATGACGCCTGCCCGCTGGTGCTTGTAACTCCTTGCGAAGGAGTTACAAGCACCAGCGTAGCACGGCGTTGGAATACTCGACTGCCACGCAGAGGGCACGCGTTAAAATCCCATCCGATCTTAGCAATTTGTTTGTCATTTCATTGTGTCTTTTTTATTTTACACGATTGCGGTTCCGAACACCGGCTGTGGCGGGCAACTGTGGCACCAAATTCGACTATTGTGATATTATACCAGACTTCGGTGCAACAGACTTCAGCGCCGACAACGCCCTCTTCAGGCTGGCCTGCGTGACAAGCGCGCAAAAGTGCACTTGCGTTAATACAAACAACTCTGGTTGCCACTGTTTTCGTTTTTCGCACAATTTCAACATATATTTGCTTTGGAATTCCTGCCCGAGGTACGCGCTAATACTCTACCCTGAAATATACATAATTCCTCACGTTGCATGACCACAGTTGTTCCGGATGGCCAAGTTTTCTCGTGAACCGAAAAACGATTAAAAAATTTTTGCTTTCACTCCCGAACGAAATGACAGGTAATGTTTCGGTTGCGTTATCATTCAGGTCAAAAATATCGTTTTTTTTTGTTTTTTGTTTTTGATTTTGGTTTAGTTCCGACGCACAAGTTCACAGGCGCCTTATCATGCATCATGCGGTTTGGACGGTTGTTTTGTGGTTTTCTGTATTTAAACAAATTCCTAGCTTCATGCTGTATGCATGATTGCAAAGAATAATATGCCGTTTGCCTTCAGTCGGGAAACGGATCCAAAACCATACAGAGGTCAAAACTTAGTTCTGCCGTTACAGTTGCGTGCGAGTCTACAGCGTACGCTAGCGCAGCTACACGCGTTTTCTCGTTTCGCTCTTTCCTTCGTTCCGCTGCGTTTGTTGGCTTGTCTGTCCAGCTCTCCAAATGCCCTTTCCTCAGCGTCCGAGGTGAATACGCAAGGAGCGCGCGCAACTGCTAGCAGAGGAGCACTCGAGCGTCTGTCGTGAGTAGTGGGACCTGCCCAATTCCATGGCACATACGTGCTATCGGACTTTTGTACTGACACTTGAAGTTTTAGATAGACGAGCGGTATTCAGCTTCGCTCTAAAAAATGCAAGCAGCTTGCACTAGAGGCGCAAAGCTGTCACAGCGGAGCTGATAGTCTGCTAGCTAGTCCCGGCTTGGCCCAATCTCAATTAGGAATAATTAGAGTTAATTAGCATATTTAGGCCACAAGAACTCGAGTATCTCAATTATTATAGCGCAAAGCAAGACGAAGACAAAAGGTACACAAAGACGAGCGCTACCTTTTGTCCTTTTGTCTTCGTCTTGCTTTGCGCTATAATAATTGTCATGACCTAACAACTAGCCCAAGCCGCTACACTCGAGTATCTCAGATTGACTTGGCTCGATCACATTCCACTTAAATAGACTTAAGCCCCGCCGCGGTAGTCTAGTGGTCATGGCGCTCGACTGCTGACCCGAAGGTCGCGGCATCGAATCCCGGCGGCTGCGGCGGCTTCATTTTCGATGGAGGCAAAAATGTTTGAGGCCAGTGTGCTCAGTAAATTCAGGTGCGCGTTAAAGAACCCTAGGTGGTCGAAATTTCCGAAGCCTTCCTCTACGGCGTCCCTCAGAATCATATCGTGGTTTTGACGTTAAACCCCAGATAATATATTAATAGTTTTAAACAGGCTCTGCCTCAAGTTAGCACCAGCTATATTTAATTCAGCTTAATTAGGCATGATTCGGTCAGTAGTAATCAGATGGTACATATACATCGTAATAACTTTTTCTAGCGCAGACTGACAGACCGACAAAGAGAAGGAACGACACCAGCGCTACTATCAACTTAAGCTTCAGTTGATAGTAGCGCTGGTGTCGTTCCCTCACACTGCGCTAGCAAAAGTTATTACGAAGCAATTAGTATTTGCCTGAGCTTGGCATCCCTAGCGCCTTTGGGAATTAAACTTCGATTTCCCGCTATTTGTGGTTCACACCCATTCCTTATGATAGTTTTCTGGTGACGCTAACTGGCATAACGAAAGCCTTAAAAGCTCTGTTTATGAAAAAGTGCAATAAAATAATGGATACTTCCACGGTAATCTGAAATTTTGCCTCTTTCGGGGCCCGTCACTGAAGCTGTTAGTGAATGAATGTTCCACTATCGCGAAATTCTGCTCTACTCCTAGTGCATCTATTGCTAAAGTACGAGTGGTAGGAGAGAAAGTCTAAACACATGCAATGCTGCTGATCTATCTATCTATCTATCTATCTATCTATCTATCTATCTATCTATCTATCTATCTATCTATCTATCTATCTATCTATCTATCTATCTATCTATCTATCTATCTATCTATCTATCTATCTATCTATCTATCTATCTATCTATCTATCTATCTATCTATCTATCTATCTATCTATCTATCTATCTAGCCGCCTACGATTTTGTGCTCTCCTGGCCGTTTCGTTAGTCGGATGTATACCAAAATTGGTACGGCATAACATGACCGTATCACGAATATAAATGACAGGTCAGGACACGAAAATCATGACACGCATGTCATGAACAGCATGATTTACATTCCACGGCCATGGGGCTCTTGCGGCCATTCTGCTAATTTTATATATACCAAAATTGCTATGGCGTGACAAGAGTTCATGACGAACATAATGACAAGTCCTAACGTGCAAATCACGACACGCATGTCATGTGCAGCGTGATTTACATGACATGTTCTCGGGGCGCTAGCGTCGTATAAATGAATGGATATATACAAAAACTGGTATGACGAGACATTTCTTCATGACGAACATAACTGACACGTGGTAACATGAAAATCATGACATGCATGTCATGTGCGACATGATTTACATGCCACTCTCATGGAGCACTCGCGGCCATTTCGCTAGATTGATATACACCAAAATTGGTATTGCGCGAAGTGACTGCATGAAAAACATGAATAACAGTTGGTAACATGAAAACCATGACATGCACGTCATGATTTACATACCACGCTCATGGTGCATTCGCAGCCGTTTCGCTAGCTTGATATACACCAAATTTGGTATTGCGTGACGCGACTGTACGACGAACGTAAATAGGAGGTCGTAACATGAAAATCATGACATGCATGACATGTACGGCATGGTTTACGTGCCATGCTCATGGCGCACTCGTGGCCGTTTCGCTAGAATGATATACACCAACATTAGTATTGCGTGATGTGACTGTATGAACAATGTGAATAACAGGTCCTAACATGAAAACCATGACATGCATGTCATGTATGTCATGATTTACATGCCACGCTCATGGTACATTCGCGGCCGTATCGCTTGCTTTATATACACCAAAATTGGTATTGCGCGACGCGACTGTATGACGAACGCAAACGAGAGGAGGTAACATGAAAATCATGACATGCATGTCATGTACGACATGATTTACATGCCACGCTCATGCAGCACTCGCGGCCGTTTCGCTAGATTTATATACACCAAAATTGGTAGCGATGTGACTGTATGAAGAACGTGAATAACTGGTGGTAACATGAAAACCATGACATGCATGTCGTGATTTACATGCCACGCTCACGGTGCATTCGCGGCCGTTTCGCTAGCTTGATATAAACCAAAATTGATATTGCGCGACGCGACTGTATGACAAACGTAAATGAGAGTAGTAACATGAAATTCATCACATGCAAGTCATGTACGACATGATTTACATGTTATACTCATGGCGCACTCGTGGCCGTTTCGCTAGATTGATATACACCAAAACTGGCATTGCGTGATGGGACTGCGTGAAGAACAAGAATAACAGGTGGTATCATGAAAAACATGGCATGCATGTGATGTATGTCATGACTTACATGCCACGCTCATGGTGCATTCGCGGCCGTATCACTCGTTTGATATACACCAGATACACACCAAAAATTAGTATTGCGCGATGTGACTGTATGACGAACGTAAATAACAGGTACTAACATGCGAATCATGCTATATGCATGTCATGTACGGTACGAGTTACCTGACACTGTCATGGTGCGCTTCCGGCCGTTTTGTTAACTGGATATATGCCAAAAAAGTGTATGGCATGACACGAGTGCGTGAACATAAATGACAGGTCATGCATTGTATATATCAGAATATACGTTTCATAAGCGTGGTATAAACCAGATTGTGCGTGCATGCGTGCATGGCTAACATGCGATATATGGTGAACTAGATGCTGTGGTTTCATTTGGCTCAAAGACAAACAGAGCCATGTATGCAGCTCTTTGCTGGCTGCTTCGCATTACATCGATTGCCACAGTGCGTGGGATCTGCTGGACTTTTTCTTTCTCGCTTTCGTTCTCTGTCTTTCTCTCTTTCTTTCTACGGTATGTTTTACTCTCTCCTCCTTTCCCTCATCACCCTCACATGTGTCCTTCTCTCCCTCATTTTCCATTCCCACCCCCATGCTACTTGTGCTCTGCAAGTCGCTCGCCTTCGGATGGTGTGTATGCGGGTTCTAATCTCGCCTCGCGAAGAAATGCTTTTTTCCCCAGAATTTCTCTCATTCTCTTCTTTATTTGTCTTTCTTTCTCTCGTTTTTTACTCGTCGTCTCGCCCGTCAGAGTGAATGCATCTCGCGCCGGAGAAATCGGCGCTTGTGCTTTGGGAGCGAAGAAGAAGATGAAGACGACGATGAAGGAGACGATGAAGAGAGAGCGTGCCGGTTCACGATGATGTTTTTCTGGTGACATCGCACAAACTACGGCGAGATACTACAGCTTCGCTGTTAAAAGAAAAACTGTATAGTGTTTGGCTCTTGTAGTAATCCTCGGCCCTAACCTGGTATACTACTCACAGCGAAAGCTGGAAGAGCAGCGAAAGCTGCTCTTCCAGCTTTCGCTGTGACTGTGCTGCGGTTTCAGCGCAGGCCTGGCGTTTTCTTAGAGCTATTTTATTTTTTATTGGAACAAACGTTGCAACGCACGTTCAAATAAACCATATACGGGGTGTCCCAGCCAACTTGGATAAACAACAGAAACCACTAGCTCTAGAAATAATTTTACCTACTACATATTGGCGGTATTCAGGTGTATTTTTCTTCTGCTTTAATTCTCTTTCTGTATTAATATATATATCTACCTATATATACATATACGGGACACGATGGTGACGGCAAGGTGACGTCGACGGCAGAAATGCGCCGAGAGTGTCCGTGTAATTGCTATAGCAATAAAAAGTGTGCTAACGTGAATATGTTATATAAAACTGCAACAAAACTTTAAGCCATTGAGAAGTTGAAATATAAGTCAGCTCCGCCGCAATGCAGAAGTGGTATGTGGCGAAACATACTAAAAATCAGAAGGGGCCATTGTTAGGAGACAGTGCGCCTTAAAAACGTGTTTTTATTGCGATGGACACTCTCGGCTGATTTATATGGACACTCTCGGCTGATTTTTGCCATCGGTGTCGCCGTCGGCGTTGCCTTCATGTCCCGTATATCTATATGTGTGTAGTACCGTGCGCTTAATAAGGAACTCATCTGTCACTTCTAAGGCCGTCTGTAGGGATTGTTCTAGTTCAGCCAGCGATCCTCTTGGAGACCAGATAGTGATGTCATCAGCGTGAATGGCATGACCTACATTTGGGAGTTCGGCTGACCTAGTACAAAGTTTGTGCATGGCATAATTGGAGAGTACAGGGGATAGGATCAAGTCCTGAGGGGTTCCACAGTTGCACAGTTCATATATGTCCCGCCTGAGATCGTACCAAGTCTAAGGAATGCCTTCCGGTTCTACAGAAAATAAAGAATGAAATTGTGAAATTTCTACCCGAGGGGAAGGGAGGAAATCTCTTTCAAAATGTGCTCATGTGGCACTCTGTCAAAAGCTTTAGTGAGGTCTAGCGCAAGGATGCGCTTGACGTCACGCGAAACGTTTTCAAATATAGACCTTTTGAGAATAAGCATTGCTCCCTGTGTGCAGAGTGTTCTTCTAACGCCAATTAGATTGCGTGTAAAGAGGTCATAGTTCTCTATGTGCTCTGTGATTCGGTTATGTATTGCATGTTCAGCAACTTTGCCAATGCGTGACGTTAGGGAGATGGGACGTAGTTATCCATGTGTGGGGGCTTCCGCGGTGTGAGAATTAACACCACTTTGGCGGTGCGCCATTCCGATGGGACCTGCCCTGAGTGGCACGCTTCATGAATTTCTTCTGTGATGATTTCAATGGCCTTGTCATCCAGGTTCCGGAGGAGTTTGTTAGGAAATCCGCTAGGCCTCTGGGAAGCCCTTCCGTTTAGGTTAAAAAGAACGTGTCGGATTTCTGACTCGGTAAATGGTTCATCTAGGTCCGGCCTGTCTAACCCTGTATATCTAGGTTGCTCCTGCTCTCGGCTCTGCCATGCTACTCGCTCTTCTTAATGGGGAGGTAGGAGTAGGCCAGGTTGTTCGTAGTTTCTTTTTCCGTGAGGACAATGGCGATCTGGTTTTCGATAAGCCTACATGTGGCTAGACTGAGAGTGCTCTTGGACTGTTTGTCGTTGAGAAGGCTTTTCAGCAAGTTCCACTCTTAACCTCTTCTCATGCGACCGTCTGTTTTGTTGCACGTCTCGTCCCAGTGCTGTAGGGCAAGCTGTCTAAAGTAAGACTGTATTTCTTTGTAAACTAATCTTAGCTTCGCTCTAAGAGTACAATTTAGCTTCTGTATCTTCCACCTATCCGTGAGGGCATGCTTTGCCTCCAGAAAATGCGCTAACCTCGAGTCGGTTATAGGAACTTCGAGCGGCGTTGTTATTTCCTTGCTTGCACTCGACATCTGCCTTTAAATTAACGATTAGATCAGTATCAGAATCGTTTAGTGGAGCCGTTTTTCCTCAAATTTGCTGGAAAAGGTCCCAGTCAACGTATTCGCATTTGATTGGTGGCTTGGGTTTGACCTGCACCGTGATTTCAAGAATATAGTGTTCGCTACCCAAATCATCTTGGAGGTTATCCCACGTGCCCTCAATAACGAGGAGGAACGTGAGGTCAGATGTGGTATTGCGACTAACCTAGTTACCCTTTCTGGTGGGAAGTCTAGGATCTGTGATAACTGTGAGGTTATATTCTGCTGGGCAGCGGGGCTAATTATGTGACTTTCGTGCTGGTATAGCCATATGCCCATTCTGTGTTCGGGACGTTGAAGTCCCCCGCGATCGTTAGGGCCATGGTTTTGGCTGTTTTACGGTGGTGTTAAATGATGCGTTAAATTCTATTTTCCTGTCTGAAGGGGCACTGTAATCGTTAAGAATAAAGGCAATTGTGTTACTCCTTCTATTGGGTTTGACCTCAGTCAACTCGGCTTCGAGTACGACAGGCTCTGGACATTTTGAATAGATTTGAAATATCTCGTGCAACCAGCGTTGTATTGCATGAAGCTTGTTGCTTATATATATGTGGGTATTTATTGCAAAATATTCTTATGGCTGAAATTTTCCTACCCCACGCGGCATGATGTGTCTGGCATGCTAACTAAATACAACCATTTGAGCCTGATGAGCCTTTTCACACAGTTTGAATCGGCCACGTATCGTGTATATGTTCTTAGAAAACTAAACAAGCCTCGCATGTTCCTACGTTTGGTGAAAATTTAATTCGCAAAAAACTCTTGCAAACTTGCATAACGTGGCACCTGGCGCGAGCATCTATTTGAACAGTGGTGTGGAATAGTGAATTGCTTTTTAATGAGTATATGATACGCATATCAAATCTACAGCTCACTTTATCGAAGCAATCAGACAATGAGTGAAAATCTAGCAGTTGTATACTAACCACTATGTTTGTTTCATATCATGCTGCGTAACCTCTGTCTTGAAGCGCCACCCATAATGCTTAGATATCTAATTTGATGAAGTACCAGATCTTTTTTTGATCTGGCGAAATCGGGGCCCCGGTAGAATTTTTTTACGTGTGGTGATTTCTGTTTCTGAGGTTGTCAAATCTATTGTGTTCCGTCGCACGAACCAGCAGGGCGTGCATTTCTGTTACTTGCTCTGCGACAAAGTCGCAACACTTTCCGTTTCTCGACTGCCGGAGGACAGTATATACACCACACCATAACATAAACAGGGTTGCCTGTCACAGGTAGCTGCTGAATAGAGGAATGTGGTGCGTCATAACTGGGTTAAAATTATGTCGAATGCATGAAATAGAATTTACCTTACGCTGTGTTTCCCAGAAAAATGGTAAAGATTGCCTTCCAGTGTGTTACACGCATTTCGAATGGAGGTATATAACCATCTTGACCATGATATCGCTTCGCGAAATCCTAAAGGAGACATTCAAGATTGTATTTCCGTGAGAAATGCAAGAAGACGCCGGCTCGAGGTAGTAGCTACAAGGAAATATAAATTTCAGAAACGTCGGAAGAAACTAAAGGCCAACGCTGGCATTCCCACTATGTGCGTCGTCATTTTTCTTCTTACAAAAAAGGCAGTGCGACAGCATAGGAAACGGCTGCAGGAG
This sequence comes from Rhipicephalus sanguineus, assembly GCF_013339695.2. NCBI lineage: Eukaryota > Metazoa > Arthropoda > Arachnida > Ixodida > Ixodidae > Rhipicephalus > Rhipicephalus sanguineus. The sequence continues at coordinate 77,537,403 of NC_051182.1, read as the reverse complement.
TGATCCATCTCTATCAGAGCTTGGTCATATGCGGCGAAAAACCGCACTGACGGCAACTTGATGGCTTTTTTTTTGGTTGCACCATCAACAGCTGGAACTTTCACAGCCAGTACTGAGTGTTCCAGGCATAAGTGAGTGAACTCTATAAACCACTCGGTAGGCAGCTGTGTAAGCAGGCTTAGGCTTGCGGTAATCCAAACCGCATAACCAAAGCTACACAGCCATACCGTATATATATTCAATCTAACCCTACGGGAATGGAACCGCGTGCCGTGTTACACCTTTCATCTATCGAAGGAGGAGTCTGCGTTGCGCTGTTTCTCAATACGGGAGAACAATGAATATCGATGTCTGAGCGCTATGGATGTTCAGACCTGAGTTTGCAGGGTGCACAGTGATTGATAGCGGGCCCTTTCGAGGGAATGCCTGGCTTCGTAACGCAGATTCGATTTCACCCAGCTGGCAAGGCGCACTTTCTTAGACATTGTATAAAGCCAATATTACGTCCATGCCGCCAACACCCCCTACCCCGTACCCGACCTCGCTCCCGTCTCGCTGATGCCCCCACACGAAGTACTTGGAAGTGTTCAGCAGTGACGGAGACGTGCTCGTCGGCCACCATCCCAATCGATGTTGGGGACAACAGGCCTTGTAAAAGCTTATCGGTCTTCTGTCTTCCGAAAAAACCGTCTATCTATCTATCTATCTATCTATCTATCTATCTATCTATCTATCTATCTATCTATCTATCTATCTATCTATCTATCTATCTATCTATCTATCTATCTATCTATCTATCTATCTATCTGTCTGTCTGTCTGTCTGTCTGTCTGTCTGTCTGTCTGTCTGTCTGTCTGTCTGTCTGTCTGTCTATCTATCTATCTATCTATCTATCTATCTATCTATCTATCTATCTATCTATCTATCTATCTATCTATCTATCTATCTATCTATCTATCTATCTAGCCGCCTACGACTTTGTGCTCGCGTGGCCATTTCGTTAATGGAAAGTGTACCAAAACTGGTATCGCACGACATGCAGGTCATAACATGAAAATAACGATATGCATTTCATGAACGACATGATTTACATGCTATAATTTTGGTGCGCTTGCGGCCTTTTCGTTAATTTGATATATACCAAAATTTGTATGTTATGACAAGAGTGTATGACGAATATAACTGACAAGTCCTAAGGTGCAGATCATGACGCGCACATCATGTACGGCATGATTTACATGACATGGTCTCGGGGCGCTCGCGGCCGTTCAATTAAATGGATAACACAGAAACTGGTATTGCACGACGTGACTGTAAGGCGAACATAAATGACAGATGGTAACTTGAAAATAACATGCATGTCAAGTACGGCAAAATTTACATGCCCAGCTCATCGTGCGCTTCGCGGTGGTTTCGCTACCTTGATAAACACCAGAGCTGGTATTGCGTGACGCGACTGTATGACGAACATATATGACAGATGTGACATGAAAATAATGACCTGCATATCATGTACGCCATGACTTACCTGCCATGCTCATGGTGAGCTCGCGGCCGTTTCGCTCGCTTGATATACACCGAAATTGGTATTGCGCAACGTAACTGTATGACGAAGAAATATGATGGGTTGTAATAGGAAAATAATTACATGCATGTCATGTACGCCATGACTTATATGCCATGCTTATGTGAGCTAGCGGCCGTTTTGCTCGATTGGTAGTCACCAAAATGGGCCTCTATGACTAACATGAATGACAGGTGGTAGCATGAAAATTATGATATTCAGGTCGTGTACGCCGTGACTTACATGCCACCCTCATTATGCGATCGTGGCTGTTTCGCTAGCTTAATGTGCATCAAAATTCGCATCGCACGCCGGGACTGCATGACCAGCGCAAAATGACAAATGGAAACATGAAATGACATGCATGTCATGTGTGGCATGATGTATATACCACGCTCATGGTGCGCTCGCGGCCGCTTAGCTAGCTTGATATACACCAACATTACTGTCGCGCGACGTGTGTGTATGACGTGACTGTACGACGTTCCACTAGCTTGATATACACCAAAATTGGTATTGCGTGACGTGGCTGTACAACGAATAATTAATTACAGTTCCTAACATGCAAAACACGGCATGCATGTCACGTACGGCATCATTTACATACATGATACTGTCTCATAATGTCTTAGTGCGCTGCCGGCAGTTTTGTTAACTGAATACTATATCCCACAATTGGTGTGGTATGTCATGAGTGCGTGACAAACATAAATTATAGTGCATGCATTGTATATACCAGAAGATACGTTCTAATAGAATGGCATATGGCAGACTGTACGTGCATGCATCTATGACAAACATGCGATAGTCAACTACATGTCATGCGATGAATGACTTCATTTACGTCAAAGACAAAGAAGGTGATGTATGCAGCTCCTTTCTGGCTGCTTCGCATTACATCGATTGCCGCAGTGTGTGGAATCTGCCGGTTTTTTTAAATAATAATTTTCAGCGCAAAGTAAACGGCGAACGTCTCAATACAGTAGAAAAATTACTGACATTCCGGAGTGTCTTTATTATCTTAAAACAGCTACCACACAGAAAGCTTAATTTAACGCAAAAAACGTTATGGAGTCAGAATTCTTATGTCCGTACTCCAATAAGGAGTAATGCAGCAAAAGATTCGAATTTAACATGTAACAGGATATTTACACTATTTACACGGCATATATGGTGACAACAGCAGCAGCAACAACAAAAAAGTAAGCAAAAAAGGACTGTGGAGCCATAGTGGTTACGATGGTGGTCTGCTAAGCACGATGGCATGCGTTAATTTTCTCGCCCGCGGGAACCGCATTTCACACGGCGCAAAATGCGAAAGATGCCCGTGAACTTCGTGTAAAAAAGAAACGAAAATAGCAAGCTGCAGATGATCCATAAGCATATTTTTACGAGGGTGAGAGCGAAAACGTTTCCTTTATTTTTTAGGTTGATGCTCCAAAGTAGTGTTGCTGGGTTGGGTTGTTAAAAACGAGGCAATGGAGGAGGCCTAATTGTGTTATGGAACGTTCGGTTCGTTGAATCTATACCGTTTGCTCTTGCTGCATGCGAAGATGCCGCGCGAATACGAGCAACGCTATGATTATTTCTTCGTGGACGTACTTCTGCACATACCGCAGGTTTCCAATCTTCTCCATTGACAAGTCCATCAACCAAGTCAGTGTTTCGCACAGTCATGTGTGTGTATACTAAATGCATAACCTTAGTCTGCCGAGCAGGTTCCCGCGCCTGTCTTTCCAATTCGCGCCAGTATTTCCCACCAACTTTGGTGACTCGGGTGCAGAGGATAAGAGGTTGCTGATCATAGACGCTTCCATTCACTCTTGTCTCCTAATTCATTTCGTTTCCGACCAATGTGATTCAAAGGACGCGCACATTTACTACGCAATGCGGTGTACATAATACGACCGTGTTTATTGGTAGACGTGCTTTAGCTATTTTCTCTAAATATCGCTGACATTTGTGTAAAAAGTGTTTCTGATTGCCGCGAGGGAGGATTTCTTGTACCTGTTGGCAAAGCTTGTGGACGCGCCACGCATGAAACGAAACACACGATCGAACACCTAAAAGAAATTCAATCCAAAATTACAAAATGCACCTCGGGGTGAATTTGCGAGTGCAGTTACTTGAGCAATACTGCTGGGAGTGTATCAGCATAGCATAATTAATTCAACAGCACTGCGCTGAGTGTCGAGAATGAAACTTACTGTGGCGAACCAACTCATTCCTAGCGAACTGTTTCGCGAACCATCACATATTGATTTTGTGTTACCGCGAACAGGAACGAAGCCAGAGCTAGATGAAGCGTATCTAACCGGAGCCCGATCAGAGCGCGCATTTTTTTTTCCCGTTCGAATACAGGGAACCTAAGAGTGATACTGACAACAATTGTAATAATGATCGTAGTGGGACGCAAGCCTTAAACGGCTTATGGAACGGGTCGCTTGGCGGAAAGCCGGCGTGTAGCACGGAAAGTCGCATGACCACCAACGCACTTCGTCGATCGAAGCGCGCGAGCTGCGCGTTCACTTCATGATTGCGGCTTTCGCATGATTATAAAATTAAGGAATCAGTGTTCGTGCGACTCGGACTGAAGTCGCACGACCCCCTTCGCGCAACGTGGCTCGAAATGCGCGAGCTGTGCGCTCACTTCGTCTTTGCAGCGTTCGTGTGACTAAAAACAGTAAAAAAAAATCACAGCATATCCACGGAGTCAATGATGATGAGTGGGCGAAGCTGCGGAGGTTCATCGGTAAACCGTGAATCTTACGTGAATTCTGCCCAACCGACGTGAGATCGGGCGCGTTTATACTAAAGGTTCGATGAGTTATGACGACTTGCAGCTCACTTTAATTTTACATGTACGCTGTGAATTTTCATTGTTTAGAAAACCATTGCTTTAGAAAAATCTGGCGTCTTTCGTTAAGCAGCTGGCGTCTTTTCGTTTTGCTTTAGAAACATCTGGCGTTCTTTCGTTTTGCTTTTACAAAACATCTGGCGTCTTTCGTTGGTTTATTTCATCAATCAACGGCGTTTTGAACAAAATTTTTATTGTTTAATCACGCACAGGAGAAATCTCACCAGGCACTACCTTGGAGGTAAACAATGGCTGCTAATGGGAATGAGAGACAGAAGAAGTCGGCTTTTAGCTAACACTTACACTTCTACTTCTACTAACGTTTCCTACTGGAACATGGCAATGGCTGCTAACGGGGAATGAGAGACAGAAGAATTCGGCTTTTAGTTGACGCGCACGCTGCGAATTTTTTATTGTTCAACAACGCACAGGAAAAATCTCCCACCGGCACCACCTTGGAGGTCAAAACGTAAGACTTGTTACGGACTACGACTACTACTACTGCTACTACTACGACGACGACGATTACGAGGGACGAACGGGTGCCGCCTTAAGGAGCTTCGCCCCTAAAAAGCGGCGTGGTATAAATAGCACGATAAAACAGCCACATCGGATCACTTTCCCATTCGAGCCATCTTAGGCAATGCATCAGTGACCGTGTGAGGTTAACTTCTAAGAACGATCTCGTTGATGCTCCTGCGGTTGTACTTGGGCAATTCTGGCTTACTGAATTGCTCATCATGGGTGTATTTTTGAAGGCAACGCAGCGAATGTTTAACGATGACACAATGGCTGCCGAGGCAACGCCCTCAAAACACACTGAAGCAAGAACTTCGATGAGGCTTCACCGTGCGTCCTTCTTATTTCTTTCTCTTTTTTTCACGACCTAAAACGCATTACGTCTAGGTTAAGGTGGATATTTTATATTCACTATGGGCAGTAGAACAATGTAAGTAGCCTATTTTTCTTATCAGTGTCCCCTTTAGTACTTTACTCTCTCTTCCCCGTCGTTAAATCAAAAGCGTAATCGGAACGAGTGCTCCATAATTTAGCGTGCATTCATCAGCCGCGGTATCAAAGCTGCACTTGCCCTTGCTTCTGAAGTGTTTCTTTGTCTGTATACTCGCTGTGAAAGCATTCGCTTTGTGCCAGTTCATGCGCAGTTACGCCGAGAAGCCCGTCGATTCAACCTCGTATTACACGCCATACGTTTTGTTTGATTCTCGAGCTCTAACCGAAACAGCCAGCAGACTCACATTGACTCGACGTGCTTCAAGAATAGCCTGGACAGACGAAATGGTCCACGGGATCTGAACTGCTTGCGCAATAGTTCAACTCTATCTCAGTACCAAATTTGTCTTGTATTCTGGTAGCGGAATACATAGTAATACATTCAGAACCGGACTATTAGATTTTTTGCTTGCGTTAACCTTGCGGCATTTTTACATTCGATTTCGAAAGCAGCAGTGGGGATGTTTTTAGACTTTTGTTCTCCTTAAAATATTCCTGCCTTACGGTTATACGGAACAATTTTTAAACTAGGGACCACTTTACAAAGGCGGGCAGCGACCCTTGCAGCATAGATTGCGTCAGATTTTTTTCCTGCTTCGCCACAACCGCGCCCTATTCAAAATGACAGGTATTTAGCTTTTCTTTTCTCCTGCTCAGACCGCAATGTACAAAGCAGTTTACTTTCTTCTATGGTCTTCCAACTCGCCGCCGTTACCGAAATATTTATTAATATTTATTTACATTTGTGGAAATATTGCCCAGCGCGAACTATATTCCTGCCTCAAGGCCCCCGAGCTCGCAGTTTGGTGATCAGTGGCGTAGCCAGAAATTTTTATCGGTATAAAGGAGGGAGGGGGGGGGGAGCGAGGTTCAACCACCCTTTATGCATGTTCGCGGGAGTGTTTGTATGTGTGCGTGTATGATATATGCACAACAAGCAAAATTAGAAAACTTCGTATGGAGGGCCGAAACCCCCACCCACGCCTCCCGGCTACGCCAGTGATGGTGATGTACGGATGCCCATTTTCTGTGAAAAATGATGCCTGCACCGTGGCCCGAGCGATGCTGCTGTGAATTTCGCCATAACGAAAAGTGAACACACTACTCGACCTAGCCAAAATGGAAACGCAAACACACCCACACACACGCGCACACACACACGCACACGCACGCGCGCACACATACACGCACTCACACACGCACACACACGCGCTCACACACACAAGAATATTTAAGAAGTAACACTTGCTAACCAGAAATAACACGCAAACGTTCACAAAACACGACTCACTGCACACGTTGACGGATCGTGCTACGCCATCACTCGCTCGGCGGCGACTCGTTCGATTCAGTGGAACTTTAATGCCCGTATGTACGCGCGGTTTAACACTTCGACGACGTGAATAAAAGCCTGCTACAATGACGCCTTGAAATGGTGCAAGCAAATCACGTTTTCAGGCACAGAAAACAGCAAACATGTGGTCGCTCGCACTGGTACTTATGCATAAGTTATACATACAATTATTGTTCTCCACATGCAGCTGAGAGCAAATGTTTTAGAAAAACCATGATTGCTCGACGTATAAAAGATTGCTAAATTTTATAGCAAAGGGCATTACCTTGCGCAAGTTTGCGCATTGTTTAACGAAAAATTTGTGTCACAAAGTAAATAATAAGAAAAAAAAAGAAAGAGTAAGGCAGGATGGGATGCGAGAGTTGCAACTAGTTTATTTTGAGCACATCGCCTAGATCTATTTTAAAACATGCGCACACGCAAAGGGCGCTGCACGTGCAAACAAACTGTCTTGTAGCATGATATAAAAATAAACATTCACCCTTGCAGAGACATACGGAAGGCACCCTGATGCCCCCAGCCATCCCCCTTCTTCTCAGTATAAAAGTCTTCAAGTACTTCTCTTGAAGAATCCCTGCTCCCTCCTATCACACGCGTGTCCTAACCTAACCTGCAGGATATGGATTAGGTGCTGTATTTCAGCAGGATAACGGAACCTCACTGCAAACCGTAGCATTCGCTCAACACTGGCAGGCAGCTACACGAAGCACAATGGAACGAGAGGGGGCAACCCACACCATTATCGATAATATGTGCTCCCTCAGGCGGTCATGAACACAGCGCCTGGTTTAGCCTTTGTTTGTATTGGAGCGCATCACCCTGGAATACCTGGCTTAGATGCGCACGCGCAGATGGCTACGTCGGTGTGCCTTCCGCATCTGACTACGAGAGTGAACCCTAGCTTTTATGGTGCTCAGATTGCACGTTCTGCGCCCTCTGCGCATGCGCATCTTTGAAAACAGACACACGGCGTGTGTTCCAAAAGGATCGAAGCTGTGGTCATAAGTAATTCATTTGTTGATTAGAACGTACAAGACCCTAATCCGATTCACAGTAGTCTCGTCGGCAATGCACACACCTCTTGCAGCATTCCTCCCATTGATGGAAACATTTCTGGAGCTGATTTTTTGGAAGGATATTAATTATAATAACTGTTGCGGTTTAACGTTGCTAAACCAAGATATGATTATGAGAGACGCCTAGTGGTGGGCTCCGGAAATTTGGACCACCTGAAGCTCTTTAACGTGCACCTAAATCTAAGCCCACGGGCCTCAGTCATGTTCTCCTCCATCAAAAATTGGGGGACGCTTAAGGTTCGCCTTTAAGAGTTGAACGCGATAGCGATATGCGGCCCCATCATCATCGTGCTCTGCTTCGCTTGTCACTATGTTCAGTCGCCCGGTCTCACACACACGCACACACACACACGCTCGACATACCTATAGTAAAAGTAAAGGTTTCCGCCCTCTTCAGCAGCACTTTTATGACAGCAGTGTACCCACTACGTCTGTGTAAGAAAATGCGCGCACTAATGTGTATGCCCTTTGTAATAGGTGGCATGCAGCAATTTTACACCAGCAACAATTATGCGTATGATACGTTTTCGAAGTTGCGATGCACACACTATGCGTTTGTAAGGGCATACGCACAGTAATCTGTGTGCCTGTTGTAATGGGTGGCCGGCTCTAAACCACCAACTCGTTATGCATTTCACATGGTGCGACGCCCGATGGCTATATACACTTGTAGCCCGTTTTACTGCGATATTACATCTCGTACATTGACACCTGTACACAGGACGCGTATGTTTGTGAAGGATTAAAGTTAATTTCAGTGCAGTTCCAAGCGATGGAGTGGCTCTGTGGTAGAACAACTGCTTGCCACGCACAAGGCCTGGGTTAGACTCTCACTCCAACCTAAGATTTTTTATTATTCGTTTTATATGATTTTTCGTTCACAACCGACGACAACGACGCCGACACCAGGATTTTTGCGGAACGAGCTCTTTAACGCTATCGCGTTAAAATGTGGCCGCCGCGGCAGGAATTCAATACCGCGACCTTCGGTTCAGCAGTCGAGCACCATAACCACTACACGACTGTGGCGGGTAAATACGTTCTGAGAGAGAGAGAGAGAGAGAGAGAGAGAGAGAGGTTTATTTATAGAAAGGCAGAGAGGTCGGCCTGAGCGATATTATGCTCTAGCCTGCTACTCTACACCGGGGGTGGGGAAAGGGGGGAAAAAAGAATGATGGATGACGATGGATTACATATGTATTTCTGAAAAGTACGTTGTCCGTGTGCTCCACACACACACACACACACACACACACACACACACACACACACACACACACACACACACACACACACACACACACACACACACACACACACACACACACACACACACATACAGGGTGTTTCAAGAAATGTGTCCAACCTTCTCAAAAAAAAGGAAAGTGCGATATTTGCTCGGGGCTTTCAGAATTGCCTTTTCTGTAGCGGCAGGAATCTTAAGGTGGCTAAGGACATCATTTAGGATAGTAATTAAGAAAGTTACATTAATTAACTTTATAATTAGTGGAAGTTAGTTGATTGTGTCAAATGGGAGAATTGAAGTTCTTCATGCCAGGAACCCATCCGAGCTTTCAGATTTCGAAAAAGCGTCCTCTAGTAATTGCTGTGGCGTAATGAAGTTCAACGAAATGCAAAGGCTTTCAACAGCGAAAGCCATCGGATTCGGTTGAATTTCATTACTTCGTAATTATTACTAGAGGCCCCTTTTTCGAAATGTCAATGTTGGGATGGGTTTCTGGCACGAAGAACATCAATTCCCCAATTTGACAAAACCACCTAACTCCACTAATTAAAAAGTTAATTTACTTTTTTTAATTACAGTCCCAAATAATTTTTAACCATCTTAAGATGCCTAGCGCTACAGAAAAAGTCATTCACTCTTTTTGGACGTCTCAGAGGAATATGGCAGTTGCGTTCTTCCATGTTTCTGTTTAGGTTTCGCCATTGAATTTGGTTGAAATTCATTACTTTCGTAATTATTACTAGATGCCACTTTTTCGAAATCTCAAAGTTGGGTTGGGTTTCTGGCATGAAGAACTTCAATTCTCCCTTTTGACACAACCACCTAACTCCACTAATTAAAAAGTTAATTAATTTAACTATTTATTTACAGTCCCAAATAATTTCTTTAATCATCTTAAAATCCCTGCCACTACAGAAAAACCAATTCTGAAAGCAGCAATCAAATATCTCTTTTTCCAGATTTTTTTAGAAGGTTGGACACATTTCTTGGAACACCCTGTGTATGTGTATATATATATATATATATATATATATATATATATATATATATATATATATATATATATATATATATATATATATATATATATATATATCATGAGCCTAGCTGCCTATTTCGACTGCTTCGCTCGATTTCCAAGCGATACTTTTGATTTAAATAGAAGTAGTATGTCGCTCTGATTTGCTACAGGCCGCATATACCTGTGTGAGCGCACTGAAAGAGACTTTCATTTTTTAGATGGAGGTGGACGCGTATTTGAAACGACCAATAAGCTATATTTATTGATAGTGACCAGTATGGATGTAAACAGTCATCTTCAGTGCCCAACTTCCGTCTCCCTTCTAGCGTTCCCTTATCGTCAGTGAGCGGCCGCGCGCCAGATATTTCGATACTACTCCGAGGACGTGAGCATTGCACGGGTAGCAGGCTTTAGAAGCGAGCCGATTAAAAGAGCTGAATGCGTAAGCTCAGGCGTCCGTTTCTCATTGGCTGAAGTGTTTGCGAACGCTTGGATATTTGCCTAATAAATATTTGTGCTCTGTTTGAACTTGGTGGTTGCAATAAAAAAGCCTTTACTGGGCAACTCGTAACAGCTTTATTGTTCCAAATGGCTTCTACAGCCTTTTGACCTTTCGAAACGTTCCGTATATTGTTACAATATTTCATGTGTTTACGCTACATACTTGCGAATAATATGTGGATTTTATATAAGCATCAAAGTTTCTGTCCCTAAGGATCGTAATAATCGTTGGGACTGTGCGAGAGAACGTTTCAGTAGGTTGTAAGGAAAACGGATGTTGACGAATTCCTACCATTTTCTTGAAGTAATCTTTGATTTTATTGAAGACAACATTTCGTCTACTTGTAAGAATACTTTCAATAAGAAATCGCGGTGGTAAAAAACGGGGACATTTTGTTTCGTTTTTGATGCGACAGTTGGACTGGTAATCAAACATGACAGTCTTTACAGTGGCGAGCATGCGATCTCAGCTCCTGAGAACGAGTTACGTAATCTCGGAATATAGTAACGCGCCACCGTGATCATTTTATCCAGCGAAAATTGCGCTGCACCCTAGTACTTACCATCGGGCCGCTTTAATTGTAAAGCCTTAATCACCGGGTAAGTCTTTCCGTATTCGCCCGTTTCAAACGTGGTTGGTAGAATATGGTGTATCTTAGTTATTGCCGCGTCTCTCGTATGGCAAGATTTGTTCAGCTTTAATCTTCATAAATCACATTCTTTTTTGAATCCTCTTGATCGCATGCCAGGAGCTAAGGATCGCTACTGCAGAGTTTTTCAGTGGTACTTTCCTACAACACGATTCCGAACGTCGCACTAGCTTGACGTACTTGAATTGCGGTGCATATGGTCAGATGCTGGTGAAATTTGGTTCTTTACGCACCGAAACCGCGATCAGAATATATGACATGCCTTAATGATGAAGTAGGCAGTAACTTGGATCATCATGAGCTCTTACTGTGCAGCGAAAACGTGGCAATCGGGGGTTATTTTATTGTTTCACCGGAAAGATTCAATTCACACAGACCTGGAACTCGGGACCTGCGACCTCCAGCTCTGGTGAGCAAATAGTCACTGAGAAATGCTGCAGTATGGGTACAGGACAGTTGCAGCAGTTTTGTTTTGCTGCAGGACACTACTCTAGACAAGGTGTCGCATGTTGTGGGCTCGTCTGCCTTACATGACCAGGAGCATCGACGTCAGTGTCCGCCATAAACGCTGAAGTTGTTACACAACATCTGCCCTAAGGCGATGTTTGGCTAGAATGACCTAGTCAAAAATTAACTTTGCACAAGACCGTGTCCCTCATCAAAAACATGCTCTCGTACGTAGCTCCTGTGCATGGCACGCTATTTAGTGCAAATAAATGTAACTCAGATATTGAGAGATTACTATAATCGTCATCGAATGAGGAACCGACACTGTTAGGCTATGAAACAGATTTGATGGGTATCAGTTTCTAGACAGTCAATTATACACTGTGGAGGTTGTGGGAATATTAACCACATTGCAGAAGAGCACCAAGTTGCGCTAGCTGGTTGATGCTCGTTCTTCAAAGGTATACTGCGTTATAGGCTCCCCAAGCATCGCTTAGTGGCGCTGCTGCTCTTGGCAGGCAGCGCCATCTCTGGCATAAAAATACAAACTGGGTGCCAGCAACGCGCGTTTTCCCTTCTCTCCAATGCGCTGCCGCCCTCTTCCGTGCACGTGCAGGGCTCTCGCGGTGCACTTGCGGCGTCTCACAATGTACCGCTTGTAGTGCGGCTTCAAAAGGATCTTCCAGCTTGACTGGCACTTCCGAAAAGCGAACTTGATAAAAGGAGAAAGGCTCGTCAATCACGTTAACGGTGCAGAGCCGACGATCGACGACAACGACGCCCGACTCAAAGCGAAATGCATTTCCCAGTTCGCGATTACACAGTTAAGCCTCGAGCTCAGTCTCATTCTGTCATGTTAAAGATGCCTAGTGGTCCACGTGCACTCCGAAATGAAGTCGTGCACGCTATCGATGTTATGCGGTGCGGACTACGAATCATATGATTGTTGTTTTGATATGGCATGCTTGCAGTAGCAGCCGTGCACTTTCGTGAACAAACGTTCGCGGCGTGCGAAAAAAAAAGAAATTATGCGGCCATGGCACTGTTTCCTGAGAAAATTAGCTTCAAGTCCTCCGTGCCACTGGAGAATCACCCGCCGATTAAGACGCGAGGCAGCTAGCTGAGATTTAACCACTGTGAAGCAAGATGAACTGCTCGCCTCGTTTTTTCGGCTCTCGCGTCATGCTTGCACTCTTCTTGTATGAGGATATCGATTGACAGGCGTATAAAACCTGCTGCGCGAACGCGGCTAGAGAGTCGCACAAAGTCAGAAGGTGGTTACTTCATGGTTGCAATTGCAAAGCATGTATTAAGTGCCAGTTATATTTAGCGGCTTAAATGTCACCCTAATGAAGCGACAAAAACAAAGCAAACCTGCAGAACGATGTAGAAGCTTGCTGAAAATGCACAGACGTCCGTTCCGGCGTGATAAAGCAGCCTTCCCGACGCGTGAATTGCAGGCGCCCAACTTCTGACAATGTGCCGAGTTCAACTGAATTCAGCCAACTGCGTAGCACTTCGCATAACGCGAGTGTGAACGTTCAACAACGACGGGTAGGTCTCACGAACACGGGGAATCAAAATGCAATGTTGTTTCACCTACAATCGTAACTAGACTTTCAGAATGCGAGAAGACAGCGAGTAATCATTACTGTAGTCGCTGCGTGCATGCGCCGAGTACGTACTGATTCATGTAATCGAAACGAATGAAAGCGATGAACTCAGACAGTCAAAATAAAAGGCGAGACAGCGCTGTCAGCTATCCACGCTTGCCGCCTTTATTTCTCGTGTGACATGCCCGAGAACCGATACAGTTTCACATGTGAATCGCGTGCCTTGGTGTTGTCTGCACTGTTGTGGCAGGCCACGACACAGCAATATTTCGGACCTCGGTTGCGCTTCCGCGGGGTCGCTTCTGCCAACGCGGAAATGCAGCATCGCACTGCAAGCCTCTCGGTTCAGCGTGCCAAGCTGTCGGCACGGCGCCCCAGTTCCCCGCACCGACTGAGGACCAGTGCGCGCGCGTGTTCCCGCTGCCGACGAACAGGCTGAGCCGGCCGCGCATGCACCCAGTTGCACCCGAGCTTCTCTCCGGAGCCGCAGCGCGGCGCTGTCGTCGCGCTGCGAATTTGAGCTTGGGTTCCCTTTCAGAAACAAGGACACAGAAAAAAGGAGGGGGCAACACGTGCGCACGTGTTGTCCCCTCCTTTTTTCTTTGTCCTTGTTTCTTATAGCGCCGTATACCTTTGAAGAATATTAACCACGTTCAATTAAGACGTAACAAACTACGTTACCTGGAGGTTGACTTGTGTACCGCCAAATAGCTAATGACCGGGAATATCGTCATATCCCCCTGCATAATATGATAAACATGCGAAACACGGCAAATAGACAAGAAATGTATAGAGAGAAAGCTCTTCATTGAAGTACAGCGAATTGTGCCTTCGTACATAACGGCACCTGCATGCTACACTGTACAAGGTAAGGTGATTGAGGACAGAAAGATCCTAGAAGCAGGAGGGAAGGAAAGGAAAAAGAAAAGAAAAAAATTCGGCAGATCCCACGCACTGTGGGAATCGATGTAATGCGAAGCAGCCAGCAAAGAGCTGCATACATCGCCTTGTTTGTGTTTGAGCCAAATGAAATCATTCATGCCATGACATCTAGTCCACCATATATCGCATGTTTGCCATGCACGCATGCATGCACAATCTAGTATACACCATGCCAATGAAACGCACATTCTGGTATATACAATGCATGACCTGTCGCTTATGTTCATCACGCACTCGTGTCGTGCCATACCAATTTTGGTATAGATCCATACCGTACACGACACCGTAAATCATGCCGTACATGGCACGCATAACATGATTCGCATGTTAAGACCTCTCATTTATGTTCGTCATTCAGTCACATCGCGCAATATCAATTTTGGTGTATATCAAACGAGCGAAATGGCCGCGAGTGCACCACGAGTATAGCATGTATATCATGTCATACATGACATGCATGTCATAATTTTCATGTTAACACCTTTCCTTTACGTTCGTCATACAGTCGCTTCGCGCAATACCAATTTTGGTGTATATTAAGCTAGGGAAACTGCCTCGAATGCACCATGAGCGCGACATGTAAAGCATGACATACAGAACATCATGTCACGTTTTTCATGTTACCACCTGTTATTCATGTTCGTCGTACAGTCGCGTCGCGCAATACCAATTTTGGTGTATATTAAGCTAGGGAAACTGCCGCGAATGCACCATGAGCGCGGCATGTAAAGCATGACATACATGACATCATGTCACGGTTTTCATGTTACCACCTGTTATTCATGTTCGTCGTACAGTCGCGTCGCGCAATACCAATTTTGGTATATATCAAGCTAGGAAAACGGCCGGGAATGTATCATGAGTGTGGCTTGCAAATCATGTCGTACATGACCTGCCTGTCATGCTTCCATGTTACCACCTCTCATTTATTTTCGTCATGCAGTCGCGTCGCGCAATACCAATTTTGATGTATATCATGCAAGCGAAACGGCCACGAATGCGCCATGACCATGACATGTAAATCATGTCCTACATGTCATGCATGTCATGATTTTCATGTTACCATGTCTCACTTACGTTCGTCATATAGTCGCTGCGCGCAATACCAATTTTGGTGTACACCAACCTAGCGAAGCGGCCGCGAATGCATCCTGAGCGTGGCATGTAAATCATGACATACATGACATGCATGTCATGGTTTTCATCTTGCCAACTGTTATTCATGTTCCTCATAAGTCACTTCGCGCAATACCAATTTTGGTGTGTATCAATCTACTGAAACGGCCGCTAGCGCACCATGAGCACGGCATGTAAATCAGGTCGTACATGACATGCACGTCATGATTTTCATGTTACCACCTCTCACTTACGTTCGTCATACGGTCGTGTCGCGCAATACCAATTTTGGTGTATATCATGCAAGCGAAACGGCCGCAAGAGCACCATGAGCGAGGCATGTAAATCATGACATACATGCCATAGATGTCATGATTTTCATGCCAGCACCTGTTATTCACGTTCTTCATACAGCTCCATAGCACAATACCAGTTTTGGTGGATATCAAGCAAGCGAAACGGCCACGAGTGCGCCATGAGCATGACATGTAAATCATGCCGTACATGTCATGCATGTCATGATTTTCATGTTACCACGTCTCATTTACGTTCACCATGCAGTCGCTGCGCGCAATACCAATTTTGGTGTATATCAATCTAGCGAAACGACCGCGAGTGCGCCATGAGCTTGGCATGTAAATCATGTCATACATGACATGCATGTCATGATTTTCATGTTACCACGTCTTATTTACGTTCGTCATACAGTCGCTGCGCGCAGTACCAATTTTGGTGTACACCAAGCTAGCGAAGCGGCCGCGAATGCATCCTGAGCGTGGCATGTAAATTATGAGATACATGACATGCATGTCATGGTTTTCATCTTACCAACTGTTATTCATGTTCTTCATACAGGCACTTCGCGCAATACCAATTTTGATGTATATCAATCTACTGAAACGGCCGCTAGCGCACCATGGGCGTGGCATGTAAATCAGGTTGTACATGACTTGCACGTCATGATTTTCATGTTACCACCTCTCACTTATGTTCGTCATACGGTCGTGTCGCGCAATACCAATTTTGGTGTATGTCATGCAAGCGAAACGGCCGCAAATGCACCATGAGCATGGCATGTAAATCATGACATCCATGTCATAGATGTCATGGTTTTCATGCTACGACCTGTTATTCATGTTCTTCATACAGTCACATACCACAATACCAATTTTGGTGTATATCAATCTAGCGAAACGACCGCGAGTGCGCCATGAGCGTGGCATGTAAATCATGTCATACATGACATGCATGTCATGATTTTCATGTTACCACGTGTCAGTTATATTCGTCATATAGAAATGTCTCGTCGTACCAGCTTTCGTATATATCCCTTCATTTAAACGGCCGCGAGCGCCCAGGGACCATGTCATGTAAGTCATGCTGCACATGACATGCGCGTAATGATTTGCATGTTAAGACCAGTCATTATGTTCGTCATGAATTCTTGTCATGCTGTACCAATTTTGGTGTATATGAAATTAACGGAACGGCCGCAAAAGCCTAAGGTCGTGGAATGTAAATCATGCTGTTCATGACATGCGTGTCATGATTTTCATGATATGACCTGTCATTTATGTTCGTAATAAGGCCATGTTATGACACACCAATTTTGGTATACATCCGTTTAACGAAACGGTCAGGAGAGCACAAAGTCGTAGGCGGCTAGATAGATAGATAGATAGATAGATAGATAGATAGATAGATAGATAGATAGATAGATAGATAGATAGATAGATAGATAGATAGATAGATAGATAGATAGATAGATAGATAGATAGATAGATAGATAGATAGATAGATAGATAGATAGATAGATACGCTCAAAGTCGCAGAAGTTCGCTAAGAAATGCTTCACATTTAAAAATATGATCATGGTATCTACAGGCGAGATACGAAATGTAATGGATGTGGTGTAAGTCGCTTTCTGGTTCATTCATTCAGGTAATGTCTTCGAGAAGCATCAAAAGAAATGCTAAAGCTTGACGTTGCTATGAAGGAAGAGGCATAATACCACGTATTTGCCCGAGATATAGCTCTCCTTGTCTAGTTGAGCATATTGTACTGTGGAGGCAAGTTGTTTCTTATCTGTATGCCCGGCCTACAAATAAAATGTTTTCAAGAATGGATAGCGCCATTGGGTTTCTAGCATTCCTCACGCGTCCTTTTGATTTCACGGCTCTTGTGCAACACTCTTCTGCAAATAAAGCCGAAAGTGACCGTCACTGCACTCAGGAATCCACCCTTACACACAACAACACAGATACGCACATATGTATATGTGCTAGTGTTCATGTGTTCGCCGCGACGGTTCCTGACTTGCTTCCGAATCTAACACAGTTACTGCGTGCCACAAGACGCGCCTTCAAGGATCGCATGCTTCTGGAATCTTGTCGCTCATTTTGAACCAGATAGCATGCCTGGTGCGAATAGCCATGCCCATTCGGGAAAATAGGTCATTATTAGTGATTTTAATGGAACGCATACCTTGACGCATGTGAAAATGGCCGTATTTCAAGCATGAATGAATGCCCCTACTCACTAAGGCATCTTAAGCGAATAATGCTAAAACTAAAAATTGAGCCAATCATTACGTTTGGCATTTCATTGTCGACGCCGGTTAGCCAATGACAAGCAGTACTTACAAAAGAGAACCTTTTTAAAGTCGGCTCCAGAATTCTAAGACAGTGCTGGCTTCTGTCGTGGTATAATGTGCATGTTACTTACTTCGTTGTGCAGAAGCTCGCGAAATATAGAGTGCAATTTGAACTAAAGCTTTGGTACTTGTATGCTTCACTGCCACAAGAACGTGATATGACGTTCCCGCATCCGAGTCCTAATGTCACCGCGAGCCTCGCCCTAGACATGACATCCACAGTCATGGCAGCTATTGAAATAGGTCCTGTAGCTGCAGCACAGTAGCTATGACATAGTGGAGTAGAACAACGAGTTCGGGAACTCGATCCTATCTACAGCTATCGTATTTCTGTGCCAATACAGCCAGACCCCTATACATCGAAGGGCGGCAGATCGGGCTAGTTGGTACTGCATGATCTAAAGCTCAAGAGCGCTGGAAACTACTAAGTATAAGAATGGACATGGACATTCGCTTCTCCGTGTCCCCTGTCGTCTTTTGTTGTTCCCTGCGCTATTGCTCTTATGCAGTATATCGAATTCGCGAAAACGCGAATTATTTCGATATATCGTATAATTCCATATAAAATTTTAAAGAAGTTACTGTATTTTGAATGCACATTTTTGTGCGCTAGTTGGCCTCCCGGCATAGGTCTACGACAGTGCTAGAAAGGCGGCTTCATGGAAATACCCGGGGAATTTTATTTTAATTTTCCGCAGTTTGTAGTTCGCGGTGCGGATTATACGCAGGGGCGAGTTATACGCGCGAAAATACGCTACTTGGGGGATGTAAACAGCACCTGAACATCCTCATACGCAGCTGTGCCTACTCGTCGGGTGCCGGGAGCCTCTAGTCTTGGCCCTAATGTGTGCAATGTTCTTTAATATAGAAGTCAGCAGTGGCTTAGATTGTCCCATGCCTACGCCAATGACACTCACCGTTCTTCTTGGAATGCTGTAAGTAGCGCCATAGAGTTTCCTATAGATGCACTACAGGGAACTCTGGCGCTAGTGTTTATAGGAGCTCCAACGGATGGCGCTTCAGCCGGCATGGGAATGATGGGTAGTACACGGTTTTGTCTAAACTTCGTTCTTTCGGCTCCGCTTGGCTCCGCGTCGCCTGCATCCTCTTTGTCCCAAGACGAAGTTCACTTCACGACTTTGACATTTTTAGGATCACCAATTCAAATATGGTCCCGATGTTCCCAACAGTCTTTTCTTTTATCCGAAACGAACGCCAAAACACAGCAATAAACAAAGCCACAAGTGCTTTCGAAGCCGTAAGTACGAAGATTAGGCAAATCTGTGTACTACCCACCATTCCCATGGTGGCTCAATAATCGCAGCGCCAGAGTTCCCTCTAGGTAATTGTAGGAAGCTGTGCGCCTAGCGCGACGTTAGACTTTTTTTTCTCCGCGCTAGACTGTGTTGGCCATCGCCAGTTTTGCGAAAAACAACAGGTTCTTCCATCTCACGGCAGCCATCGCGTTAGCAAACAGAGCGGAGAGCCGCGGAGAAGTGAACGGCGATTGCGCACTACTGGCCGACGGTCGCGGCGACGAGGAATCAGAGGAGAAAGCTCATGATGGCAAGAGGTAATTTATACTGTCTCCGCGCGGCGCCCTCCTAATCACACCGCTCGCTCTCTCCAAAATGCGTGCGGGGAAGCCCCCTTTCGCGAAAAACGGGAACGCTTTCTGAGGTAAAGCCAACTTCTTGGGGCGGCAAGTCTTGGATGGTTCGGCGAGTTGGTTTGTCGTAACTGGCGTAGCGCATCACCGAAATGAAGAAAGGGCCGAGCCGGCCAAACGAAAGGACAGAGCGCTCTGTCCTTTCGTTTGGCTGGCTCGGCCCTTTCCGTGATGAGCTGCACCAGTTCAAGTTCTTGGGGCGTGACACACTGCCCTATGTTAGATCTATGAAAAGTTCCCGCTATTTTTGCTTTGTGTAGTCGTAGCCGTATATTTTCCTATGCCTTGACGTTAGAGCATTGTCCTATTTGAAATTATTTCGATATTCGATTTGCCGAATTCATTCGCTATACCAAATACGATAGAGTCGGGTTTCATTGTACAATGCAAAAGCACTCGTGTGCTGTGCATGGAATTTACGCTGAAAAAACCCGGGAGCTTCAAGGTAATCTCGAATGACCCACTACTCAATGCGTCACAATCAGATCGGTGTTTGGACACATCACGCCCGACGACATTCCTTAGAACCAGCTATCAGCTTTCAAATTCCTCCAGGACTTCGCCGAGGTGACGCTGCCGTTCTGTGTAGGTTATGGGTGAACTTAGCGTTTACCTTTGCGTACACGTTACGCAGAGGAATGACCGACACCGCAGGCTGTGACCACTGCGGCAGTGATGGAACAGTTCGACATATTCTGTGCGATTCCCCGCACTACTGTTCACAGACAGGGTCACTTTGCATCGCGCTCTATAAACTGGACGACCGAACTCTTTCGGACGAAAGAATCCTGCGCCATCGATGGGCTTAACGTCACAGAAGAAGGCAGTGCTAGCGCTACTGCGTTTTCTGCGTTGAACCGGTCTGTCAGAACGGCTTGATTATAAAGCCCTATGCGGATACGCATATGTGCATTTTTTAGTTTTAATTTATGTCTCGCTCTCTGTGTCCTCTTTCCGACCTCTATTTCCCAGAGTAACAAACGGGTTACTAGTACCAGGTTAACCTCCGTGCCTTTCCTTTTCATCTATTTCTCTCACCTCTCTTTTTCAATCTTAATAATGAATGTTTTAGTTAATCATTGTCGTAAAATGAAATGAATCAACGCAGTAACTCAGACCATGCGCATGTTCAGCCGTTCCGATAGAATAAGCTCATTGTCTTGGTTTCTAGCTGCCGTAGCAGCTTAGCGGCGAAGGCCTCGAGCATCTCAGCTCAAGAGCACGGTCCCGATTTCCGGCCAAGCGATTTAATTTTGATGGAGGCGGATTGAAAAAAGTCCGGCCTAATTACACTTGGGTGCCCTTTAAAGGGGCTCAAGCGGTCAAAATTATAAAGCAGTCCCCTGTACGGCCTCTTTCGTAATCATGCCATTAGTGGGGCACGTAAAACCCTTGTATGGAAGTTAAATATATATATATATATATATATATATATATATATATATATATATATATATATATATATATATATATATTTATTTATTTATTTATATATATATGTATATATCGTTATGCGTCTTTTTCTCTACATTCCACACAAAATATGGCTAGCAGAATCGCACTTGATCACAAAATTTAATCTGAGTCCTGCATATTTGGTAGCTCACCTGTAACTAAATTGTGCCGATTGTGACCCGTGAGCCTTTCCCACTGGCCTTCATTTCATTTGCATACACAGGGACGCAATATCCGCGTGGGGAAGGCTTTAACATTACAAAACATCCGGTTGGGAAACAACTAAGCGAGTTCCTTTACGGCACGTACTTTTGATCATGCGCACGTGCATCTGCAGCGCTAAACACTTTACGCATATTGCTCCAGAGCGAACTTTATAGGTACTCCAAATCTGTGATCTAGTTACTTGTCTTCGAGTTCTCCTAGTTCATAGCAAGGTGCATTATGGGGTTGTGCACTATATGTTGTGCCCGACCTTGTACTGTAATGCACTGAATGTGCCCACCGATCATGTAATAGCGATACTGATTTGCGGTAAAGGCAAGTTCAACTAAGACATGATATTTGAGCGATACACCAAGTTACATAGCGTGCATGAGGTGCAAACAGACACAAATGCCGATGTTGTGTGATGTGCACAAAGCAATGCTCAAACAAGCACTTGAATACGAATTCACGAAAGACTGTACTGTAATAAATGGGCTTACGGATGTGACCGAAATAAAAGCTCACATATTTTGCGAGTAACAGTCCATGCGCTCAATGACGTGTATATATGCCATTGTTTTCTTTCACTGGATAGAAAGAAATCATGTGGCGTCACGCGGATAACAAAAATTTGCAACGGCTAGTGCCATAAGAAATATTTTCATTGTGGTCATTCATATAGGCATGAGGAAATCACTCGGTCGTAATGAAATTTTCGCAAAATAATCCGCATTGTTTAGACATAGAGCTTTCGCAGAGGAACTGTAAATGGCACACTCTTTGATTTCGCGGCGTCCGTGCGCGTGCAAAAAAATCGTCTAGCACACCCCTAGAAGCAGTGGTGTACTTGAAGCATTCTGAAGCAATAAAGTGGGACTCCTGGTACCCTCTGTAGGTTGATGGATAAAAATGATGCATTAGAGTAGCAAAAAAACCATAGATATGCGTTTCGTACGTGTTTCGCCACGTCAGTCGAGTTTAGACGCAGCATTGGCGCGGTCGCGCGTGACAAGTATTTGGAGACCGAACACTGCGAGAACGCCTATAGGGAGTAGGGAGCTTACGAAGAACGGTGACGACAGCAGAGGTGGGAGTGCGACCGTCTGTACCGAGCTGGAACCGAGGTGCGACAACGAGGTGCTGAGCGCAAGCGATTATCGGATGTGATACCCGAGAGAACAGCGGGAGGCCGTGAGCGAGACGCGCTATACGGAAACGACTGTCGTTTCAGCGAAACGCACTGCGGAAACGAGTGGAGTTTTCCTTAAAAGCACACAATTTTGAAGTTAAATGGTCCTGCGTGCAGCAGAAATAACCTTATGCTAACAATGTGGTGTCTTTCAACAGCGTAGCTGTTCTTAGTCGAGGCTTACCCGTTCGTTGATGGCGTAGCGCTGGTCACGTGGCCTTGCGGGGTGGCGAGAGTGGCGCTCGGTAGGAAGGAGAAGAGCTGCGCCGCGCCAAGATGGGTGACGGCGAGGCTCGGCGGAAAGGCGAACCAATGAGAGGCGTGAACAGATGAGTCAGTGTGAGGCTCGCTGCAAAGAATGAACCAATCAGAGGTGCGCCTAGAGGGGAAGTGTCGAGGCTCGGCGGAAAGGGTTAACCAGTGTAAGGCAGGCAAGAATGGGTGAGGTGTTCCTGACGAAGAGGGATATCAGCTTCCCTGTTTCGACAGTGCGCACGAAGTGGAGCTGTCGGCATTTTTTTTTTTTGCATATGCACCATATGCACCCCTGCACAGAGCGTAGTGGCTACAATTTTTTTCCATGTCACTGGTTGTCTATCCCTCAGGTGTCAAACTTTCGAAAGATGTTGCAAGTGTGAGCAAATTCAGTCAATTGATCACGTGCCACAATTTTTCAGTTTGTTTGCTCTTTGGCTCTGAATCTCGTTGCGGCAATTAATCGTGGCGGAAGGACAGCAAGGCCTCAATACTGCCACACGCACTTTTTTCTATTTTCATGGAACCGACGCGTTACACATGTAACCACTGCCTTGCGCACGCCGCGCCAGAATGTCTAGAAACATTCACGAAAAGTTTAGATTGTTCTGGTAAACTTGAGTGCACAACACGAAGAGTACAGTTTATTCTGGGACTGACGCAACCACCAGCGAGAAGGCTAGAATCTTCGATGCCACATGTATAAATGCCGACGAGCCTTACCGCGGATCAGATTACCTACCGCTGACGACTGTGATTGCCGCTGTCAGTGTACAGCATGCATTGCTTGTACTTTGATTTTGATTTCCTGGGCACAAGTTCATCCAATAAAAAGTTTTCATTTGTACAGCTTGTGTTCTGCGTACTTCACCGTCATAAGTACCTGACGTGAGTTGGTAATTCCCTAAAACATGCTTTCTACATTGTTTAAGAACATGCATTAGTATAATGCCGCATAATGTATGTGGTGTTCACCTATAAAATACACCCCCGGAACTTTCCTTAGCATTACCTGTTCGCTCCATAGTACAAGTAACCTCCGCCATGTATTCTTTAGCTTCATTGTCTATCGCTTTCACGCGGTTGTTCTAAGAAAAACAGATTCCTTGGTCCGAATGTGTTGTTGTTTAGTCGAAGAAATATTCAACATTTCCTTCATTGTATTTCAATACGATGCAATTTTGGCGTGTCGGAGCAGCTGACACAGTGACCGCTAATATGAGAATACGTATGGCCGCACTTCAATCACGAACCTTCTATCTCGAAGCGGCCTACCTGCTATATCTGATTTGAATTGTGTATTGCGTCGAAAATTCTTTTTTTCAACGACTGAAAGGTCACTACAACATCAACACGTTTCACCTTCTTACGTATGCATCTGGTTACTCTATCAGACACAGACACTCAGTAGAACCGCATTCACTGCAAGTGTCCACTGTTTGTAGTGTTGATTCTTTCCAAGGACGACAGTGAAATTGAGCAAACTGCCCGACAAAACTGTGGCACAGGATTTATTACCGAGTTTGAATCACAGCTTCAATGACAAGCGTTTTATGTGCGAAGCACCTCATGCGCTCGGGCTCTTGGCGTCTCCTGTCGTCGCTCGTCACGGTAAGGCAAGTGGCAAATAAGACGGCTTTGGCTCAGGAAAGGCACTGTTTCTGCGATGGACACAGTCTGCGATGGGCGCTGGACGCTGTCTACAACGCTGTCTGTCGAAATGAGAGGACGCTGTCCTCTCATCGCTATTGACGTGTCCCTATGGGAAACACCGGTGCTTCGCAACTCCCCAGGTTTCACGTCAGTAGATCTGTCTCGCATAGTATAGTATAGCAATGGTTGGGAAAGGGAAGTGAAGGGGAGGAGAAGAGTAAGAAGGAGGGCAACGCCAGCAGCTCCGCAGCTTCCTTACTCTACGCAGAACTAGTGCGTAGCTGCCGAAATTTTTGTTCCGGCTGAGATCACCCATGTGTTTTATTTATTTATTTATTTATTTATTTATTTATTTATTTATTTATTTATTTGTTTGTTTGTTTGTTTATTATTGTAAGCCAGAGGCTCATACAGGAGTGGGCATACAAACAGTGCTGGCAAAGCGTCTATTTCAAGGAGGACGCACGCATGCTAGAACAACATGGGGCAACACTTGCATTTCCATAGTTACCCTCTGGTTATAATGATTTTTCCTCGTCGAAACTTGTTGTCTGCTTGACTTAAAAACTGTGGAAATAACGTTGCTCCGCCTTTTTTTTTTATTCAAGGCAAGCGTGTGAAGAAACTGATTCACCGTTTCTACACCTTGTTATATTTTTCTGTTCTATGCAATTACATATGTGCCACGCAGCTAAGGTCTTGTATAAGTTCTTTATATCTGTAAGCAAATAAATAAATAAATAAATAAATAGATAAATCAACTGATGTTTCCCTTCAAAACAGCCGCTAGATTATATGGAACCTTCCGAACTTGAACTCGTCATATATATCGTGGATACACTTACGTATAAGAGAACGGAAATTTGGGCAAGTTGGTTTGCATTCATCATAAAAACAGCGCAGCAACACGAGGACAGAAAGAAAGAAGCAAAAGCGCCCATCCCGTTGTTTCTTTCATTCTGTCCTCGTGTTGCTAAGCTGCTTTTATAATGCATTTACGTACTCCATTTTAAGGGTAGGGGCTATTCTCAGGAGGATTGCTATACCTGTGGGTTGCGAATAGCATACGTCATCGTGCTTCTTTTAAAGATCGAGCCCTATGAGAAAGATGGAAAACATTTGAGTTGCAACGCCTACCCGCTGACCTCATACCGACGACAGAAATGTGTTTCACACGCCGTCACGGAGAGAGCTCCTGAGCTTCCTTGCACCAGGAGATGGTAGCCGCAATGAAGACTATGTAGCCAGCTGTGTAAGTGACAGGGGGACATCTCTGGCGCGTTGCAGGACATAATGCAGTTCCTACTGCGTAGCGGAGAAGCTGTTGTGCCTCGTGCATTGTTTAAACGGTTGGTCAAGCAAAGCATTGAAAGATCATTTCGGAGCGCCTGTACCTCTAAGTTGGTCTGCTGGAGTACAGTGACATAAATACTATTTCGTTCGGTTACCGTTCCCTAGGACTTCTTTTTAATTTATTTTTTGGTTCAATGGATAACGACTTGTTTACAGTGATACGGAACAGCCGCATCACAGTGGCTTCACTCAAGACGAGGGCGAAGAGTTCGTGATTTGCATTGCTGGACAGTAGCCAGCTTGGTCTCCTTGAGTGTGGGGGTGAATATGTTCCCTAAAAAAAAAAAAAAACAGAAGGGAGATTCCGCCAGCGCTGCGCGGAAACGCAGCACAATCACAGCGAAAGTTGGCGGTGCGGCATTTCCAGAACCCGTTGTAAACTCACCAGGGGTGCCTACTGCAATTACATTTCCAAGGCACCCACGAAGCCGTAAATCATCCTAATTTCGTGAAATAGGGAAATACCCCTCCGTTAACTCGACTCCTTACCTGACAGGAATCCTGTATAGCACCTTTTTGCAAACGAGTTTGAAACCCCGGCGTGGTTCTGTGGTAGAATAGTCGACTGCCACCCATCAAACCCCGCATGAACCCTGTTTTCTTTTGCTCTGTCATTGTGCGCTATAGCTGTTACGGACACGAGCGGCAGCGGCGGACAACAACGCCACAAAAATTGGTTGCTGTTGCGATCTCGTAACAGCTTTCGGTGGGAACAAAAGTAGCAGCGAACTGTTGGCCATGAAAAAAAGCGCCATCAACGTGCCTCTGACGTAAACAACTTTCCGAAACTGCTTTAAGAACACACAACGTTTCTTACGGCAGATAGCAAAGGATGTTTTGTCGAACAAAGTGAAGCAGGGACCTGCATTTCTTTTTTCAACAGTCTCGGTCAGATTCTGATGACCTTCATCGGTAAAGGGGAGAACGGGCTAGGTCGGCTTCATTTTCAATCTGGCGTCTGGCTACATCAACAACAACGAAACATGAACGGCTAGTAATTGAGAAAGCTGCATCTCCTATCGGGTCAGCCGCGATGCCTTTGTTTTTAAATCACCTAGCGCCCGCCAAACAACCGCACTTGTTTTTACTTTTCTAAAGAAATAAAAATATCGTTACGAAAATTTGGAAAATGTTCATTGTGCGAAGAGGCGCGAATTCTACCACTGACACACCGACGTGTGTCTAGCTGTTGGGTCACATGTTTCCGTGGCAAAACATTTTAATGTGCATTATATGTAAGGATAGTCATGACGCTACCAGTGACACAGGCTGGCGATGTGCGGTCGACAGGCCGGGCTGTCGTTTATCTGGTAACGAAACTGTGATTTGAAGTAGCTCACAGGAGTGGGTCAATCCGGGACATATGGAAAAAAACATTGACCTCACTTCATTGGTGCGACCGCCAAAGCAAGCGCACTAAACCAAAACCCGTTGGAAAGGCGTTATTGAGATGTCTTCTGCATTAAAGTAATTGCGCTGATCATCACATGCGCTTGTTGCATTAACATATACAGGCCCTACTGTTTGTAACTTTACGGCACAGTTGTGGGCAGAACAAAGTGCGCACCCAATGCACCTGAGGACGTAGTTCAGACGTGGTTACGAACAAACCGATTCAAGCTTACTTTAAAGCGAGAGCCTAAGATGCCTCATCAAACGCAAAAATTGACCGTAGTCCTGCGTCGGCGTCCACTCGAGTGATGCAAAAGATCACCATCACGTGATGAGGTGACCACGTGGTGTCATCATTACGTCATGTTCACCAAAATTCGTGACGTTTTATGACGTCACAGTGACGTCATCGCATGCATCTTAGCTTGGTCAACAGTGTGCCCGGCCCCGCGACGCTGGTCTAGTTGTTATGGCGCTCGACTGCTGACCCGAAGGTCGCGGGATCGAATACCGGCCGCGGCGGCTGCATTTTCGTTTGAGGCCCGTGTACTTAGATTTAGGTGCACGTTAAGGAACCCCCGGGTGGTCGAAAATTCCGGAGCCCCTCCACTACGGCGTCTCTCCAAATCATATAGTGGTTTTGGACGTTAAACCCCAGATATTATTGAACGGTGTGTCCATCACGGAGGCAGTGCGCCACCAGGGGAGGGGCCTCCGATCCTGGAGGCAATGCAAAACCACATAGGTTCAGAAAGCTTACGGAGGGGGGCGGCTGAGGAACAATGCATCGACTGAGAAGAAAAGGAAGACGGCTTTCGCCTTCCAGTCGCCTTAGGTGTGTGCGTAAGAGACCCTGTGAGTTTTTTGGGAGGTGACTTATGAGGTTCATTCTATTTTCTAGGGTGAACCCAATACCTGGCGATAGTTCCCGAGGCTTTGCGAGACTAGGCGGGAGAAAGCCAGACCCCGTGAAAGACTGCGGGAGTACGCGGGACAATAGGAAAGTTCGCGATATTTGCGAGAAGCTGGCGACAAATTGTGAGACTTTCTGCAGTGGTTTCCATGGGATGCTTCACTTTAAACTTTGCCGCAAAGGAGCACTGAAGTTTAAGCTCGCAGATACGCGGGCCCCTGGTAGTCTTTTTTTTTCAGAGAAAACAAATTTTCTAAGTGGTTGGCGTGCGTGGCCTTGACACGTATACCGTCTTGGTGTATTTTGAAGGTGAAATGATGTCATGCAGGAAAATTTGCGCTAAACTACAAAAGGACAACACAAAGAAGGAACACTTCAACAGGTTCCTTCTTTGTGTTGTCCTTTCCTAGTTCAGCGCAAATTTTCCTGCATAGTATTAACCAACTAGCCCCTAAAGACGTCCTGATGAAATGATGTCATTCCTTAAATGTTTTGCTATATTCAGGTTTATTCAAGGTTAGGGAAGAAAGTTGGAAAGAGGGATTATATTTGCTTCATAAGTGTATGCATGGCGGAAAAACATGCTTACACTCTTTTATCTTTAGTGTTCTTGCGTTGCTGTCTGTTGTGTCGGACTTACTCACTGACTGCGTCAAATTGGTATGCTTCTAGTGTAGTGTTCTTTTTGTGTGATTTTTATCTACTACAGACAGAAGTTGAAATTAAGTAGATTAACATATACTGACAATGCCTCGTTAGCAGTTAAGCAGATGTGCTCTTGCGGTGTAGACGTAGTCCCTCCTGCTTGGTCCAAAGCAAGGGTCTGCACTGATTAAAGATAAATAAGATAAATAAAATATAGCTGGATAACACTGTTGGAGCAGTTACCTTGACTACGCTTCGCAGAATAGCGGAGTCAGCAGCGCGCTGTCGTCAATCCCATCACACTGTGGAAACCAATGCCCCTTCTAATCCCGAGAAAAGAAATTTGACGCCGGCATCTCTCCATGTTGTTATCAGGTTTCGGAGCCCCCGTTGGGGAAGAGGGCAAAGGCCACGGGGGATAACGAAGCGCCAGGTGTTGTTCATTTTCCCGACCGGTAGCGGAGGCGGCGAGGGGGGCTCGGTCGACGCCATTGCCGGAACAGGTCTTCGTGCTTTGCGCTTAACGGCACAGGAAACAGCTTGGACGGTAATCCCGGCGGACGCGCAATGGCTTCTCGGCTGTTTACGCTGTCGCACGCACACGCGCCACTCACGCGTTGACGGTACGGTTCTCTTAGGACCTGAGCCGTGCTTTTGCGTTTCTCAACACCGATCCCCTTGTCTGAGTGCCGGGACAACGCCTGAACGTCAAGGTGCTCCATTATGATCTTAACGTAATAGAAACTCCTGGACATTTGGCTATAGCTGGAGGCGCAACAATCGGGGAACGTGCGAAATTATTGCCCCTCAACATTTTTATTTCGACATTTACATACAGTTGCTGAAGTAGTGATGATAAATCGTTAACAAGGGGGCTGTAAAGGTTTTCACGGCAGGACTTGTCTTCTTGAGAGCATCCCCTGCACTAAGTGCGTTTTCAGCACAATTAAAAGTCGACCGCAAGAGAAATTGCAAAAAAAGTAAACCTGTAGAGGCTTCTAAATATCGCAGGTGTTTGTAAGAAAAATGCTTTGTAGGTATACAACAACGCAGAAACCAACAAGAAAGAATGCCTCCTTAGCGTTTTTGTATTCCGCTCATTGTGTTGCGACGGAACGAAAGCCGAAAACGATATTTTTGACCGGAACGAAAACGTAACCGAGACGTTATTTATCATTTCGTTCTGTAGCAAAACCAAAATATTTTTTGTCGTTTATTGGTTCAGGGGAAAGCTGCCATTCCGGAACAACCGAGGTCATGCAACTTGAGAAATAATGCATATCTCAGGGTACATTCTTAGCGCGTACCTCGGGCACGAATTCCAGAGCAAAGATACGCTGAAATTGTGCGAAAAACGAAAACAATGCCAACAAGAGATATTTATATTAACGCAAGCGGACTTGTGCGTGCTTGTCACGCAGGCTAGCAAGGAGCATTGTCGGCGCTGAAGTTTCTTACAGCGAAAGCTCCTATGAGATCACAACAGCCGATTTTGGCGCCACAGTTGTGCGCCAATGCCGCCAGTGCCCGTAATCAATATCGCGTGAAATGCTAAAAACCAAAGAACGCACACAGGACGAGCGTGAACTAATGCGCCACAGCTCGACACTTCAAGCGCACTGCTCAAACATAAAGCAGGACGCACGAAACGAACGAACAGGTACACACAAGGCGAGCACGAACTAATTTTCACAGTTGTTACTTATTCCTGTTTGAACAGCGCGCTCCTTTCGCAAACGCAGCCGCTGCAGCGCGCGAAGCGAAGCACCCCACCGGCCGCCCCTTCTTTCCTCGAGATAAGCGCACGAAAGCGACCACGCCCTGTAGAGCGAAGAGCAACGGCGTCCGCAGGAGCGGGGCGACGATCTCTAAAGCGCGCCACACGTGCGCACGTCGCGTCATCTATGTGGCCACTAAGAAAGCATGCTGAATTACATGGTGTATATAAATAGCCCGCCTTTAGCAGGCTGAAAGACGGTGCTGTCGTGGCCTAACGTCTAATGCGGCGGGCTGCAAATCGAGAGGTCGCCCGTTCGATTCCGCGCGTCGGAAAGAATTTCTGAATCATTTTTCTTTGTGGCTTTTCTATATATATACATGCTTATACATCTACGGTGAATGACGGCGACGGGGACGGAGATTTTCCAGCCGAGACTGCCCATATAATTGCTATCGCAATAAAACGAAATGAGACAACTTTTTTCGATCGGATGGGATTTAAAACCCCACAGTGGTGCTTGGCACTCCTTCTCAAAAATACTCTACACAAGTGTCATGTCGGAGAAGGAATCGTTTAACATATGTAACAATGCCAGCCACATGAGTAAAATAACAACGTGGCGTCACACAATGCAAATTGTGCAGCAAGTCTGTCGTTGAATGCTTCCAACCCGTTACAAAGGGCTCAGCCATAACTCGTCATCGTCATCAGGCACAGCGCAAAGTGAACATAAAGCCCTACAGATGTGTAGCGGATGCCACGATTCTCCGAAGAATGAAGAAAAATGGCATAGTGGGTGCTTCGCTACTTCAAAAGAATTACGATGATTTATGGCGTAGTGTGTACCTTGCATGTGTACTTGTCCAAAAGAGTCTACAGCGGGCTCTGGTAAGGAAGCTCTTCCAGTTTTCGCCGCTGTGACTGCGCTGCGTATTCCGCGCAGGCCTGTTGATTTTACAGCGAAAACTGTTATGAGATCACAAGGGCCGTTTTTGGCGCCGTAGTTGTCCGCCGCCGCCGCCGCCGGTGTCCGTAACTACTATCGCTCGAAATAACAAAAACAACGAAATAAGAAAAGATTTCCAGGATGGAACGATGTTCGAACCTGGGCCCTCTGCGTGGGAGCCCAGTGTTCTACCTCAGAGCCATGACGGTGATTTCTTTTTCTTTCATGGTATTTATTACAAATGTGTGTAGTTAGCATACATAGGAAACAAAATACTCAAGGCGGCCTTTACCAGCGTACAAGTGTTACACAGAAGTCCTAAAAGGGTTTTAAAGCTATACATTTCATGAAGAGTGGGTACCAGTCCGGCTGAAACTCTAATTGTTGATAAAAGTCTTTTAGCTGAAGAGCCATTTGAATGAAATGCGACCGTGATGATACCATGGATTCCGTATGCCTGTCTAACATGCGAGTTTCCAATAAGGTGTGCATACTCGTTAGTATTAGCTTATCAACAGGCATAGAATGGCTTTTGGGTGGCGCGAGATAACGTATGCTAAGCGAATTTAAATCTAGTTGTTTTTTAAAAGCCCTTTGTAGAACGTCCCAACAGAGTATGGCGTCTTTACAACTGATGAAGCAATGTGATATATTTTCCGGAACTTCACAGAGGCGACAATTAACTGAAGATACAAAGATGCCTTTGCTGCTTAACCAGGTCTTCACAGGCAGCGTCTTTGTATGCACTTTCGAGAAGAATATCTTGGATATTGGTGAAATAGGCATTTTCTTCACACGCACAAGCACGTCATGTCCAGGCAATCCAACGTATAGCGAGCGGTACAAAGGCACCTTTGTACAGCTGCACCTTTGTAAAACCATGCCAGTGCTTGAAATTGCTTTGCGAAAAGACCGCATACAGGCTTCATGCCGGGAACGAAGCCCATTAACATATGTAATGTAGCTTGGCAGAAGAGTAAAATAACAACCACGCATCACACAACGCGAATTTTGTAACCAGTTGTCAAGCGATGCGAATTGCGCAACGAGTAGGTTGTTGAATGCTTCCAACCCATTAAAAAGGGCTCTACCATAATTCTTCATCGCCATCAGCCACAGCATGAACAAAGTGCACCAAATGCCTTACAGGTGTTTCCCGAGTACCATGGTTCTCCGCAGAATGACGAAAAATTGCGTAGTGGCTGCTTCCTTACTTCACAAAAATTATGATTTATAGCGTAGTGGGTTCCTCGCAAATGCACTTCTATTGGTTGCCAAGGAAGCCCATAAGGCTCCCATGATGCATTTCCTCAGGATCTCAATGAAGTTAATTCCCTCTCTCTATCTCTTTCTCACGTTAGCGTATGTTATAAAGCGTGGTAGGAGAGTCAAATACCGACCGGGCGTCACGCAGTGCGAATTGCGTAACTATTGGGCCCTTTAAAGCTTCCAAGCCATTACAAAAGGCTCAGTCATAATTCTTCATCGTCATCAGCTGTCGCATCAAGAAACTGCACATAATGCCTTACAGATGGTATCTCGTTGCTCCGCAGAATGGCGAATAATGTCGTCGTGGGTGCTTCCCAAATTAACAAAAAATTCCACAGCATATCCACGAGGTGAATGATGATGAGTGGGGCGAAGCTCTCCTACGGCAGGATCTTGGCAGCGGCGTCGCGCAGCTTCACGCCCAGTACATCATCAACGACGTGAGATCGGGCCGGTTTATACTAAAGGGTCGATGAGAGTCATGGCGACTTGCAGCTCACTTTAATTTTACATGTACGCTGTGAATTTTTATTGTTTAATCACGCACAGGAGAAATCTCACCAGGCACTACCTTGGTGGTAAACAATGGCTGCTAATGGGGAATGCGAGACAGAAGAAGTCGGCTTTTAGCTAACACTTACACTTCTACTTCTACTAACGTTTCCTACTGGAACATGCCAATGGCTGCTGATGGAGAATGAGAAACAGAAGAAGTTGGCTTTTAGTTAACGCGCACGCTGCGAATTTTTTATTGTTGAACAACGCACAGGAGAAATCTCCCACCGGCACCACCTTGGAGGTCAAGATCTGGTACTAGCGTTAAGACTGGTTACACACCACATACAGCGGACGAACGGGTGCCGCTATAAGGAGCTTCGCCCCTAAAAATTATGATTTGTGGCGTAGTGGGTACGTTGCCACTGTATTTGTATTAGTAGGCACAAGAGAGTTTATAACGGGCTCTAGAAATGCCGCTCTTCGAGCTTTCGCTGTGACTGTGCTGCGCTTTCCGCGCAGACCTGGCGTTTTTATTTCCGTGTTTTCCTTGACGTTGTAAAGTGACCACTCATTTTTGAACGCTTCCATACTATACTGACCTTATACAGCTGGGTGCTACGGCCTTGCCCTTTTGGTCACACAGATCATAGCAGTGGCGCGACAAATCAGCTTATATGTTAGCCCACTCCGAGGCATATGCATCTACAGATGCCGTGACTTGTGACTTGCGGCCACTTCCTCTAAGGAATTTTTAATTTACGCTGTAAAACGATAAGCCGCACTTGACTAGACGCTGCGCAACAACTACACATCTTAAAGCTAACTACTTCTTTATCGAAGACATCTGTACATGTGCTTTTATTTGAGGATAATGTCTGCCTAGAACGCTTGCAGCCATGTTCGGTAGCGTGATCGGATGCTTCATGCCGGATTTTTTACTGTAATAAACAGCAAGAAATGCAACTGAAGTAAAGAAACCAAACAAAACGAAATAAATTCTAACTAAATACAGAAGAAAATGGAAATAAACAAAATAAATTAAGCAATAAATTTACCTTTACTATATGCCTTCCCGTACTAAAAAAAAACATAAAGAATGCAAAATTGTGTTTATTCAACCTGGATCCACTGATTGATTTATGAATTTCACTGTAATATATATTTTGTGCAGTTATGATTTATCTGCTACGGTCGGCGTTCCAGTAGTATAGACTGGGCCGGTCTGTAGATTGCGCAATATTCTTATACATTTAGGACTCAGTTTACTCAGACGTAAGGGCATAGAGCCATGCCGAAGACAGTATTTCGCAGTCCCATAGATCACTTGGCTCGCGTGGTAGGAAGGTGTATATGTTTTGCTGATTCGTCGTGTGGAAACGTAATAGTTTCGGTAGTAATCAAGTTTCACATGGCAAATGATTCCTAGCTTTACAAATGGCTTGAAGATCCCGATGCACCACGCTCGATTCCTCAGTGAACGCTCTGCCGTCTTGCTCGTCGCATTAAACAGACGCGCAATGTGTATCCGAACCAGGTTCGTCAAGTGTCGTCGCCAGTCGAAGGAAGGTCGGCAGGCAATGATATGTACTGTCATGTCGTTGCAATTACAAAAACTTTACGAGAAATTGCCTATCGGGAAGCAGATGGAGAGAAGTCCCGCCTAAGTGACTATAATGGAAGCTGATCCAACGCAATACATTCGGGCATATCCCCGCTGGAACATGAGATCGTAGGAATACACCAACTCGCGAACCAAATACCTCGATTGTTAAGTGCGCCTGCGACAACCGCGTGCGCATGCGCCTGAATGTTTCGGTGTGGCTGATGATTATGTTTAACGGAAAGATAAATTGATGCCGGCGTCTCCCTGTCTTGTTTCGCTGCATTCATTGCTCGTCCCTATAAAGATAGTGCTACAAAAATGAAACTTCTTTCGTGGTGTATGCTAAATAACAGACATAACACTCATTGCAAGTAAGGAAGCAGCTTGTTATTCCATATTTGCGTAATGCACAACAATTATAAAGAACTTAACAAAGGTTTACGGGCTCTTACTTGTCTTCATGGCCTGAAAATCAAATACTAAACTTCGGAAGCGCCCGCAGCGTGCCGCACTCGCGGCAACAGTTGCAGTCCAGAAAATTGATTTGCGCAGTAAGGCAGTGACGCAGCTTTCCTTCTAAATGGATTCTCATGAAAATAAAACAGCATATTAAATTAATTGCTTTTGTTACTTTTATCATGACTTCAGTACGTCTTGCACGGTTCGCGGAAGAGTATGTAACAGTTTTTAAGGCACATTTCGTTTAAAAATATCAAATTTTCTGACGGCGTATGGAACGCGCAGTTTTTTTAAAGTCTCAAATTCGTTTTCTGATTCAGCACCTATTCCTTATCCTCAGTTTCATTATTTTTGGAATGGCATAATGCAGGGCTTGTATTGAGGGAAATTTTCAATCGAGTCAGCTTCTGTAGGCGTTATTTGGGACTCTGTGTACTGATTCCAATATATGCTTGTTCGAGCGTCTATCTCATTGCGTTTCCTGAGCTGTGTAAAAAGAACGTGAAAAAATGCATCTGAAGCAGAAATGGCCATTGACTGACTAAGGCTTTCTTCGAAGAATTGCGTTTCAATCTCAAGTTCTGATCGCGCATTGCCCCTCTCGGCTTTCGAGCTGACACCCCAATCGATGTTGCTCGCGTTCCGTTTCCTTTGGCCGAGGGACGCTGAATTTCACAATCTCGTGAACGAACGATTTGACGCTGTGAATGCGAAATTCCCCTTTAAAAGGAGACGCTTTGAATCATACATTCAAACGGCGCAAGAAATAATACTCGGTTGTTTCACAGACCTTAGTGTTGCACATATAGCTCTTGTAACATAAGTTGGATCTCTGTGAAGCATTTTATCGCTTCGGGTGCATGATGAGGGTGCACGTTTTCGAAACTGGACTAACGCAATATCTTTTTCTTTTTTTTCAGTGGCTGGGGCAATGCACACAATGCGTTTTTACGCTGATCGATGTTTTTACATTGCCCTCATTCTGGTTAATAGTATCCTAGGAATTCTTTCTGGTACAGCTGCCTCGCAAGAACCGCGATGACTCGTTAAGAAAAACAAAACATATTCAGAAATATTTCCGAAGAGTTAAGCACATGAAAGAAACATAACGCATATACAGGCTGAACCTGCAATCGTGCATGCAACATAAAGCAGGGTATTGTGCTTCCAGCTTTAGCCGACGAAATCGAAGGCTTCAGAGGTCGCACTTTCTTGTCAAGAATTCCCAGATATGACTTGTGCCTTTTGAAGTTGCAAACAGGCTCGTGCGCAAGGTGTCTTGTGCCAAGTGCACACAATTATTCGGTGTCGATAGTGTCGTCGGCCGTCGCAAGGAAGTGAATGCGCCATTGTGTGGACTACCCTAGATAGCATGAGTTGTGTATCTAAGCTTTCGTCCTGCATATTGGTGTGATCGGAAAAAGTGAGGTCACTGGAACAAGCTCGCTTGTAACACGGGAGGAACATTTTATGAGAATATCATTTCTTTTTTTTTCGCATCTGCACGCTTTCGTCTTGTAATCGCAGCAATTCGTCTTTACATGAAACTTGGTACTGACTAACAAAACATGTAAAAGACACGGTGTTTTGCATACCCCAGTGCTAGTAGTAATGGTTGCTATATAGAGAGCTCCCTGCACAAATACTTTTGTAACAGCTATCTTGAATTTCACTTCACACGTGAATAACACTTACACATCGATTCCACGTTCAACTACTTACACACTGAAGTTTTATGACGGCCTGTTTAGTCATCGTAGCTCATGTTCATTGTTGCAGTGGTCTTCTAATGGTCTAGTAAAACAAGTAGTCGATCTGTTGTTAAATTACTGCGCGACTTACCGTTTTTTTATACCACTTTATGTTTTCTGTTTACATTCATGCGATGGAACATTTTACCAGTCGCATGATGATCAATTAAGGCAACGTTTGTCATTCAAAAATTTTGCCGAATTCTGGAATCACAAAGCAGTACCAGAACGAGCACACGTTAGATATTTCGAAAATAATGTTATAGCAGGTGACGCTAGATTGAAATTGTTTTGAAAGTCAGTAGGGGTGTTTCCCTTTGTCGATCTCCTACTACGCAGCCCCAACCCGTTGAGGGTACAAGAGAGATAGCAAGAAGTGCATAGAAACACTGCTAAGTAAATCAGTCACTGCCTCGAAGAATGTGAATCATCGTGTCAGAACGTTGGCTACAGGGACATTCCGGGTACGCCACTTTCTCACCACTTAGAGCTTCCATGTTACTTTGAAACTCCGTCTTGATTATATAGCTGGCCTGATAGAGCATGAACTACAAATATTTACTAGGTTTATTAGCATTTGTATTACTACTCGGGTAAACGGGGTTCTATTCAATAGAATTGAACTACAGTAAAACCGCTAGTTGGGCGATCTGGTACATCTTCGAAGGAACTTGACGGTTATAGCACAATAGGGAACCCGATGTATTAGAAATGGACTTCAGTAAAATAGCTAGCCGGGCAAGTTCGTACATCTTTGAAGAACCTTAAACTCTGTAACGCACAATACAGCTAGTTGGCCAAGCTGCTACATCTTTAAGACGTACTGGTATACTATAGACAGCTACGCCATTGGAGGCAAAGAATAAGTACGTTATTCGATATTCCGCGAACATTTCACAATTATATCTATCACAAACTGCATGCTATAACACAAATAAATATTTGGTTATGTCAGTGCTATATAACGAAAGCACTGGTACAATGTCCTCTTGCGTGATATTCATTATGAGTAAATATGTATCTACAAATTAGTGCATAGTTCTTGTACTAGCCATTCCAGGTAAGTCTACACGGAAAACAAGGTGCGAATTCAGGAAGCCATAAATTTAACTAATGTTTCCCTGCATGGGCCATCTTTTTAACCACCTCTATTACGCACGGGTTTTTATCTATATAAAGCATGCCTATTAACACGCTGGCACAGCCGACAACACTGCGGCCCGGCTACAATATTACCATCATAGTCCATTAAGTGGAACATGTCTCCTGTAGCAACCCTGCTAAGCTGTATACTGTTGTTCCTCGCCATAACATAACACGGATGAGCGATTATCCTAGTTTGGGACACCCTCTCAGCAGTCAACGTTTCTTCGTAGTACTCTTTCAAGCCGGGCCCACAGAGCGCCATTTATGCTAAGCATGTTCTTTGGTCCTTGAAGCGCTGCTTCGTTCCACGCACAATAAAATACCCGGAATTCCGTACTAATATGCCACGTATGACTCAGCACAACTGGTAACTCGCTACTCTCGAGCGATGTTGTTCTTTATGAGTCACTTGTATGCCGCTGCAATGTCACAAGCTCACCATATAATGTTCTGCGTGGCGACTTTGAGGCAGAACAAGCAGGTTCGGCTAATAGCCATGCACGAAAGACGAGGAAGCAGCTCTAAGTGCGCTGTTTAGTAGCTTGGGCGTGTTTAGTAGCAAGCGGACGTCAGCCTAAGCTGTCAGCGCAGCCTTTTTGTGCACCCCAGCAGCTCCAGTAAGTAATGCAAGCGTATTAAGGCATGCAGCGCTACTTCCGTGTCGGGTAATGAATATGGCCGATGGCGAAGTGTAACCAGAGAGAGCTTTGAGAGAATTACGAGGCGAAAAGAGCGCTAGAAAAACGGAGCCAAGGAACACAGGCCACGGCCCTTGTTTGGATCCTTTCGTCTCTTCTCACTTGTTTCTTTTTATCTCTTCTTTGGTTCCTTGGTTTAGGGTTTTTTGCGCTCATAATTGTGAAACGCCTGGCCCGAATATGGGTACCCTTCGCGAGGAAAACGCCAGCAAAGGCTGTATACAAGAGGATGAGGTGTCCGAACTTCCCCTCATATCAGCTAATGGGCCCGAGTGATATAAATGAATGGACGGAGAACACGACTAAATAATGGGTAGGAAACAAGAACAGGCCAGCTAAAAGAACAGCTGCGGTTTTCGGTAAGATGGAGGGAGGCGGGAAAGAGGACGCACATGTTTGCGGAGTGTTAGGAGAACGCTTCGCCCCTGCATGTTGACGATTTGTTTACCCGCAATGGCGATATAACACAAGTACCAAAGTACTTTTCTAAAACCTACTCAGGAAGTATAATACATCAGCGATTCCCTTAAAGTGAATTATTAAAGTAATACCTCGCCTTCGTGGAGTAAACAATCGCAGCAGATAGCGTAGGTTTGCAGCTGTTTTCGAAAAATATACCATTAACTCAGAACACTGGTCTAGGCACACATACTTAAAGTGAGAAAACAAGGGCCGAAAACTTAGCCAGGTTAACAGTTCAATGGTGGATGGGAAGAGACAGGTAATATGAAAGGAAAAGAAGAGGGAAAATAACTTGTCCCTACACTTCTGTTTGTAGAGCGAAGCTATAACTGACTTGCATCCCTGGAATATTTCGCTACCGTGGACATCGAGAGAAAGCCATGCGACGAATTGAAGCTCCACTGAAGCTACCCATGCAAGATCACATGATTTTGTGCATTCACCTTCTATTCTTGCGTAACTAAATGTAAAAGGTGCGCATTCCCGAGGAAAGTGTTAGCTTCAGTTAGTATAGTCGACGTTATCGGCACATAAATGGTTTCAAGGTTTCTGCCTAAAACCAGGAACGCAATGCCGTGCTTCTAACAGTCTCTCGTTGCTCAATGTGCCAAACATCTGTGGAGAACTTACGTTGTTACTGCTTCCATTTATGTTGCGATGACGCTATTGGGAGGCTACGCATAGTTAGCACTACCGAAGAGCACCGGGACCACGATGGTAAAATGCATTCAGCAGTCTGATTGCCAATAATTTCACGTTATATCTTGCTCAATTGCTCAAGGCTACGTCACATCGGTCTATCGGATCAGGTAATACCACAGCTTCGCTGTCCAGCGGGATGCACAGCATAGATTGTAGCTAAATTTTGTGTATTCAAATAGCTTTTCAAGGGGCACAGCCACACTTTTGCAAGTAATCATCGAATGGCTTCATTAAAGCAGCTTACTGCCTCACAAATCGAATGCAACCGAAATTTTTAGAATCCGGCAAGTACGAGCGGACTTACAGGGCTCTGTCCCACGCTTTTCAACGCTTTCTCTCTCCTTTCGTGCCAGCGAGGGCTCTGAAAGCTACGCATGGGGGCGATGGCAAGGGGGCAAGGAGCTATGTCCGTTCGTCAGTGCGCTTCATGACATTGAGCGCTTTCTTTTCTTTTTTTTCTTCGAACGCACGCCTTGCTTTCAGTGTGACCGCGAGCGAGCGCGCGAGCACATCGCGGCCTCCCGCGGCGGCCGCAGTGACTACGCAGCTCACGATGCTCATATCAGCCAATCCTCGTGCACGTTGTAAACCCAATGTGCACGAGGATTGACTGATATGAGCATCGTGAGCTGCATAGTTACCGCGTTTATGGTACGGTCATTTGTGCATATGACATCATTTGTCGATAGAAGAGCGAGCGATCTCTAGCTGATTTTGAGAATTAATTATGAATTCCAGGCCGCGTGCTCCGCTATAATGTTTGCCTCACATGTGATCAGGAGCTTGGACTACCGATCGTCAGCATTTTCTGACCGTGCTGAAAAAGTGTTGCGGGCCCCTTTGACTCTTTCACGGCCGGGTTTTTGGTACGGCTCTATACTCCTTGCCGCCCTGCCGATTTTTTTTTTCATATTATATGGAATTTTCGTGTTACCAATGCAGTAGGATGCTCTTCAGGACATCTAAACATCCTTATTGGGGATTGCCTCATCAAATAAAAGGTAGTACTCACAAAATAACGATTACGAAAATTTACAAATAATGAACTAAAGAACAAAATGGTATAATTAGTCATTAATTCAGAGTGACTGAGCCTCTAACTATCCATTTCATTCGGCAACTAAATTCACCAGGAGCTTCTGAAATTCTTCTGTCAAATATCGCGCCCAAGTGGCACGCTGACTCGCGATGGCTGCGTTGATGAGACGTTGGCAAAGAGACAAGCTCAGACGCTGATATGGAAGCATGCGCTCCATCTCTTGTAAAAAATTTCACTACAAGTTATATTTGTTTATATGTGCTCTGCATAAACGACGGTACAAAACCGCATTATTATTCTTTTTTACGAGAGTTGTCGCCTGAGTGCCAGGGAGTGATTTAAAGAGGACAAAGGAGTATTCTAGGACGGGCACGGCTTGTGCGTGTGTCGTCACCCGAGTTATCTCATGATTGGCAGAGAAAGAGTCAAGTAATATTCCGGGGAGATATGTCAGACCTAAATATATGTTTGTAAATAAACCTATCATATATTTGTCGTCTGTTAATCATTACATGTATTTGTTTGGCCGCGACCACAAAACTGAGAGAAGTATAGCAAAGGGCCACCGCTCACCACAAGAAAACCGTTTCAATTAAGAAAATATCACTGCCGTTTTTAAATGTCATCATATTATTATACAGTGCAAAAAAAAAGAATAATAATTGTTGGGGTTTAATATCCTAAAACCACAACACGAATATGAGAGACGCCGTAGAGGAGGGTTCCGGAAATTTCTATTATCTAGGGTTTTTTTAACGTGCACCTAAATCTAAGCACACGGGCTTCAAGCATCCTCGCCTCCATCGAAAAGGCGGCCGCCGCGGCGGGGATTCGATCCCGCGACCTCGGGGTCTGCAGTCGAGCACCATAACGACTAGAAAACCGTGACGCGCACGAAAAACAAAGCTATGGCATTTGAACTAATCCATAATATCTGGACGAGTCAAGTCAGCGATCTCAATTGCATTGAAATTCGCGGTTGGCTTCCTATAAAGCCAAATAACGACTTAGAGTAGCCACTCGCATAAATCAGTTGTTCATGTTTGTTATATTCGAGGTGCGTGGGGATAAGTGAGCCGCATGTAATAACCTTTCCTTGGGCGCTTGTACTTCAGCAATACGAGATGAGGTTGTAATAATGCGTCATTACGCGGTGCTAACGCAAGGACATTCCTAACGCCGCCTTTGAATTGCCGCCTTTTGAAAGTCTTTGTAAACATTTCCCAAGAAACAAATTCGTAATTGCACGTACTACTGCCAGCATTCAGTGATTTCGTTGAAAATTTTATAGTAAGCCGCATTTGTGTCAATCCACAGACAAATAAAAAAAGAAAGAAACGTTGAAAGGCCTGGCTCGCTCTTATCAATGCACGCTCGTGGTACACACAATCTCAAAGGGATGGAAATTCAAGTCGTTCTTTGGGTCATTCGGTTTCTCTTTTTCAAGCTGCAGCGAAAACGTTGAGTGCTTTTCCCAACTCACCCACACAGAGATTTATTCAGCTCTCTTAGTCAGCGCATATGGTTCTTTTCAAGGAACATGTTACGCAGTGTCTGAATGCTGATGTCACGGTACGAATTCATAAACAGTCAATGCGTTCACTAAGCAGAAGAGAATGTCGCAAATAAATATTTTCCATGGCATTATACCATCTGCCTAATGTTTGTGTTTCTGTTACTTATTTTTCTGAGATTTCCTTTTTTTGGTGTAGGCAGCAGTAGCGTAGTCAGAATGTTTTTTCGTGGAAGGGGGGTTGCCCGCCGCACCCCCCTCTGCTACGCCAGTGGTAGA
This sequence comes from Rhipicephalus sanguineus, assembly GCF_013339695.2. Classification (NCBI taxonomy): domain Eukaryota; kingdom Metazoa; phylum Arthropoda; class Arachnida; order Ixodida; family Ixodidae; genus Rhipicephalus; species Rhipicephalus sanguineus. Next base: position 77,494,536 of record NC_051182.1, on the reverse strand, counting down.
GATGTTTAACATCCGTTAAAAATCATCCGCCAAAAGCTTCGCAGCATGCAGATTTTGACACAGCGTTGGCTCCGAAAATATACATATAAAAGGTTGAGCTTTTAGAGTGAAGTTCGGTAATCAGCAAGAACAAAGCATCACGAATAATATTCTATGCTCAGGGGATGCCGCATTAGATAGATTGTTTCGATGCAGGAGTCGGTTCACATGGCTAAAGTGCGTCTCTAACAGAAAAGGAGCTAGGCAGATGCAACGGTGGTTAAAAAAAAGAGGACACCGACCACCGAATCGAAACATTATTATAAAATTGTGAACATGCCTTTGTTCCGTTCCCAGTGGTTCTCTGATCTGTCTCGCGATGACTCCCTGACCAAACGAGTTTTGTGGAATCCATGGAGGAAGGAATACTAAGAAGAGGCCCTGACGTCACATTCGTGAAGCCTCCACATCGCAAACACCCGCATCGCCTCCTAGCGAAGGCGCAGCGAAACATTTCGCGATTTCCGTCGAGACGTTCGCAAGCGCATGTGCGCATCGCGAAACTTTGCAGCCTTTTTGTTTGTTTGTTTTTCGCCGTGCAAGCGGTGCAGTCGATTCACGCATGCTGATCTTCCTGTGTGTTCTTTAGGAAAGCTACGCAATGCCCAGCTGCTGCGTATACCCGGTGCAAATCGCGTGCACTGCGGACAGTACCGGGTGTCACTTTTCATGTGTACGTATACGTTCGCTTCATTGCTGATCACTAAGGCATGGTATTTGCGTGCGAAGCTCTCGGATGTGCGCTCTGTTGCTTGTTACTCATTCTGTGAACTCAGAACACATGTGAACTTTTGTTTTTGGCGTCTGACGCGCCGTACATAACATGCGCTGAAGGCATCGCACGTTTTAGAGGCGGTGTCGTTCAACGAAAGGGCAATAAACTTTTGTTGTTATTATCGGACTACGTGATGTATGTATTGTTCAGTGTGCGCTCGCTGCGTGCGTGTGTTGTGTGCGCACTGGAATTACAAACTTTACGTGCACGATCGCCTATACAATACAGCGGTGTCCTCTTTTCGACGTGAAGTTACGTCAACTATAGGTTGGCGTTGCGCCGAATAGCTACTGCGCTCATTCCATATACACGAGCAAAGAACAGAAATCGGGCTACGAGAAAGGAAAAGAAAGATCTAACGCCCAGCAGAACGCGTAAGTCACTGCTAGGTGAGTTCGCATACGGTGATGGAGGGGCTGAATGGTTTTGATTACGGCACGTACCGGTACTTTCTGTACTGTTGCACAAAAACGCTCCACGAAGAATTTCAGCACGCAGTGGTCGGGCCTGCCACGCACGAACAGCCTGGTAAACGTCTGCTTGCAACGTTTTACTACGTGCGAACCGCACAATACGCGCCAAGTTTACGCCGGCACTACAAATCTGAGCAGAAGCGAACCACCGCGGAGAGCACGCCGCGGGGCGTCTGCTGTTTTGTTTGCCCCATACCGGTTTGTTTGCCCCATAAATCTGACGTCACTTCCGCCACACTTTTCGCAATGCATTGGGATACGATAGGGCCTCTCCTTAGTTTTCCTTCCTCCATGGTGGAATCCTTGATGTTATCCAGCGCTTGTTCTGAAAATTGGTCTTGATTGGAAGGGCGTAGTAACGGAGGCAAGTTCTAAGCGGCGTGTTGAGCAATATGACGTGTATTTATTCAATGTCCTTAATCTGCGATGTCTTTTCACAGACAATTGTTTTACGGTGTTAAAGCGTAAATTGGGGTTAGGAAACAGAAAATAGAAGAATAAGCACAAAAAAAAACTCTTTATTTCTTTGAGGGTGGAACAGCTTGCTTTTTCTTTCCCCGCCCTCGTCAATAAGAACGTGCTCTCTCTCTCTCTCTCTCTCGATATATATATATATATATATATATATATATATATATATATATATATATATATATATATATATATATATATATATATATATATATATATATATATATATATATATATATATATGTGTGTGTGTGTGTGTGTGTGTGTGTGTGTGTGTGTGTGTGTGAAAAACTTCGTACTTCAATATAGGCAACAACAAATATTTATTTTACCCTAACAGTTTCGGCTGGCGGTCCAGCCTTCTTCGGAGGATGTAAGTGAAATGAAACGGCCATGGCCGCACCCGCTGCACAAGGGCAGCTGGTTTGCTCGGGGCTTTCAGAATTGCTTTTTGTGTAGCGGCAGGAATCTTAAGGTAGTTAAGGACATCATTTAGGACAGTAAATAAGAAAGTTATATTAATTAACTTTTTAAATAGTGGAATTAGGTGATTGTGTCGAATGGTAGAATTGAAATTCTTCATGCAAGGAACCCATCTGAGCTTTGCGATTTCGAAAAAGCGTCCTCTAGTAATTGTTGTGGCGTAATGAAATTCAACCAAATGCAACGGCTTTCAACAGCCAAAGCCATCGAATTCGGTTGAATTTCATTACTTCGTAATTATTACTAGAGGCCGCTTTTTCGAAATCTCAATGTTCCGATGGGTTTCTGGCACGAAGAACTTCAATTCCCCGATTTGACACGGTCACCTAACTCCACTAATTAAAAAGTTAATTCATTTAACTTTCTTAATTACTGTCTGAAGTCATGTCTCTAACCATCTTAAGATGCCTAGCGCTACAGAAAAAGTCATTGACTTATTTTGGACTTCTCAGAAGAATATGGCAGTTGCGTTCTTCCATGTTTCTGTTTAGGTTTCGCCATTGAATTTGCTTGAATTTCATTACTTCGTAATTATCACTAGATGCCACTTCTTTGAAATCTCAAAGGGGTTGAGTTTCCGATATGAAGAACTTCAATTCTCCCATTTGACACAACCACCTAACTCCACTAAATAAAATGTTAATTAATTTAACTTTTTTAATTACAGTACCAAATAATTTCTCTAACCATGTTAAAATCCCTGCCACTCAGAAAAACCAATTCTGAAGGCAGCAATCAAATATCGCATTTTCCGGATTTGTTTAGAAGGTTGGACACATTTCTTGAAACACCCTGTATATATATATATATATATATATATATATATATATATATATATATATATATATATATATATATATATATATATATATATATATGTACGGTATGAGAACTAGCATCATGACTCTGTGGCTAGAGCTTTATTCCTAACGGCACCCTGAATAATATCCTCTAAATTCGGGAGACCCAGTTAGATTTCGCACTGTATGATATATACCAACATTCGGCAGTTCAAAGAAATGAATCACAGTTTCAAGATTGGTATCTCTCTAATATAAATTTCTAACCAGAGGAATCACTACACCCTGCAATTTTCTTTTTCTGGATAATTCTCAGTAGTAGGCAAGCGTACGTCTCTTTAGTTAGTTTACTATTCCGCGGATTTGTTCAACTTGTGCACCTTCCCCAAGGCGCATGTGTGGCTCAAGATACACAAGGGGTACCTCACGTTGGACTTAGATGATAAGGACGGCCTTATCATATACGAGACAGGTCGCAGCCAGTTTATTCCAGATCTCTAATAGACCTCGTCTATAAACTACAGAAGGACAGTTGAATAATAATGCACTTCTGATTAAGGGATAAAAGGCTTTTAATAAGGAGCCAAGCCCCAATGTCCTGTCGCTATCATGTGCACTCCGACATAACGACCCTCGGTAACTCCTCTCCCCGTAATCGTTTCCGCGAACCTCACCGCTGCCATCGAAGCTTATATCTGTCCAATCTTGTTGCCGCAGGCGCCGACTAGCGTAAGGCGTTCGGGGAAAGAGTTGTCTTCAGTGCACACTTGTTTGTCACAATGTCGACCCTTAGTGGAGCCTTCACGGCGCAAACAGCCACCGGTTGAGAGCACACCGTAGGTCGATCGATTGCCTCCTGTCTCACGCAGTCATACCGAGTCGCAGCAGCACCAATCACGGGCACGGCGTTTGCCGCATCAAGGTGATTTCTTCACCGCGGAGAAGCGGTTGCCATTTTCGCGCAGGTCTGGACACAGTGTCGTGGCACAATATTTGGTCAGCTAGACCTTGTCGACGCTAAATCAAATAGCGAAACACGCAATTTCTAAGGTGTCGTCCATAAGGACAGGCGTTGGTCGAATATTTCCTAGAAGCCATTGTTACGTTAGCTCACGACTGCTCGGTCAAGGACTCTAGTGTGAGCTCGAGCGAAGAAATAATTACGGATTACACGTGCACCGGGGGAAGGTTCAACGGCTCCACGCGCGGTCAGTGATTTGGCTGGAAATCCTTCACCCCTAGAGCTGCCCAAGAAGAAAGCACCGTTCGGCTCTTTACCGAACGTGCCTTTGCTTACAGTAAGGCCCGTTTCGTATCAAAGACGCAAAAAGTGCTGCTGTGTAAACTGCCTCACTGTAACAACAATGTAGTAGAAGTCCTGAAGCCTAGCGTTAAGTTGTAATTCGACATTGATGTTTTGCCACATTTGCTAATTTGGATGCTTTATAATGAACATCTCTACGCGGTGTCCTTCACTCGATCAATGGAACGAAATCAGGCTACCACCTCGCTTTGTGCATACGTAATTAAGATGTCTTGATGCACGCACCCTAGTGCTATCAAAAGGAACTTACAAGAAAGCGCAGATCTCCTTTACACGGTGTCTTTCATGAATTCAGCAGTGAATAAAGGCTACCTTTCTGCGTAAGCGGGAGCATAATTGAAGACAGTATAAAAGCATTGAAGCGATTTATTTCGTTATTCGGTTTTCATACTTTTATAAACAGATGCTTAAAACATCTGTTTATAAATTCTCGCGTTAGGGTATGGATTGGTGCAGAGGGATGTAAAACCGAGCGGGAAGCTAACATGCGGGCGACCGGCCAACATTGACTCTGAAATGAAACCGCGAATCGCGTACCTGCGAGAGCATGCACTAACGCGCACACACACACACACACACACACACACGCACACACACACACACACACACACACACACACACACACGCGCACACACACACACACATACGCACACACACACACGCGCACACACACACAAACACATACGCACGCACGCACACACACGCACACATACGCACGCACGCACACACACACACACACACACACACACACGCACACACACACACACACACATACGCACGCACGCACACACACGCACACACACACACACATACGCACGCACGCACGCACGCGCACACACACACACACACACACACACACACACACACACACACAATTATCGAGCTTTGATTCACAACACCACTCCATTCCGATGTACTAATATCAAAGTGATGATTGGCACACTTGCCTTTAGGCTATGCACGTTCAGGCTATCGAGGAATAAACTTACCTCAAACGCCCTAATTCGCACGTTTGGAAATGAGCTCGAGTCACGCAGTATACTTCAATGTTTTTAAGAAGGCTGGCGTGGGGAAAGAATGAGATATATACCGTGACGCAGTTGTGACGCTGAAGAACACAAAACTCAAGCCCGTGAATACTGAGCGAACCTGTGCCCACAAAAAGGAATTACGCTCACAATAGCGGCGAGCACATTCGTTGATCGTCCATAACGTGATCGTCGGTGACACGCGTCGGTTTTCATGCATGCGTAGTCGAACATTCCAGCGTTATTAGTGTTCCCTGTGCTAGTTCCAGAATGAACTGAGCAAAGCTTCATTCAGCAAAGCTTCAATTTGGGCTAGTTGTTACGGCATAGCAATGTAGATGCGCTGAGTGAAGCACAATCGAGAAACGAGAAATTTAGCTACTCATTGCGCAAGATGCGGATGTGATCCAATTTTTAACCAAACGCAGACGTTGGCGCATTGCAGGTCTAAAAAAACACGCGAAATCATGGAGGCATTTTTCATGTTTAAATCACACAATCACGTGAGCTCTGCATCTATTGCCCTCAGTGAGGCAGCATTTAACTTTATTGACAACCGCCAGAGTAGTTAGGAATACACATGCGCAGCATGATAGCACCAAAATGACCTGATTCCATGAACAACACGTTGCAATATAGTCCTTGTTATCTTCAGTGTTTTTTGTGTATATCTTTGACGTGCTTTTGCGAAAATAAACAGTTGAAAGTTTGCGCACCGCTAGTCCTGTCCCTCGTTACGTTTCTCGTTTGTGCTTCACTCAGCACATCAACATTGCTATAGAATAAACTGAACTGATCGCGTGTGCGTAATCCGATCAGAACTCTCTATAGCATTCGTCCAGCTTTCCGAGCTTCCCGACGCCGCCTGCGCATATCGGTAGTAACTCATGTAAAAGATTTTGCGAGTGAAGTCAGTAACGTGAATACAAAGAAACATGCGTGCTTTGCAATGTAACCATTCGATTAAAGGAATTTCTGCTGACTCGATAAAAACTTTTATAAGCAGTGACAACCCGACTAACGAAAAGTGACGCGACCTCTTATGCATTCGCCTTTGACGACTCGTAGCCACTTTAACAGCGAAGCGGTAAAACGGATGACTACAGAAAATTATCATCATCATGAACCGGTCTGTGCCACAGAAATTGGGCAAATCCCACTACTCACCCGCTGGTCCACTAAAAACTAAGAAGGCAAATAAACACATAAATGCAAGGAAAGAGAAAGAAAGGGAAGAAAAACAGAAATAGAAAGAGAGAGGGAAAGAGTGAGAATCAAAGGAAACGAGAGAAAGCACTAAAGGGAGATAGAGGAAAAGATAGAAAGAAAGTAACCCACGTTAGCGAATACTTCAGGATCGATCACTTTCGCTGTGCCAAGCTTTGAGCGACTTAGCGCAAACTTCCCGCAATTTTTTCTTTCTTCTTTTTCGCCTCAGTCTATAGCAGTGACTCCCTCCCATCCCCTACCCCCCTCAACCTCAAGTGCCTTCCGGATCGGCCCAGCTTTGACCAAACGCCGATGTCATGTGAGGGCGTCGCAATTTTTGTTGACTCGCCTCATGGCTACGTCATCATATTATGATTATTTTTACGTCAATTTGTGTTGACGCCGACGCCTGCGGTCGCTTTTCCTCTAAGTTATTGCTTGTTGAATAGGGACCGCGTCAAAGATATAGATGCTTCTTTAGCACATATAATTGTTTACTCGAGAAAAGACCGTCATAGTTACGAGAAAAGTGTGATGGCCCGAAGTGGTCCCAACAAAGTTTCGGCACTAGAAATGGAAGGATGCGTGGGATGGCCAAAGCGAGTTCCTCGCGCCGTAACGTGCTGTCGACCGAGTCCCCGAGGTATACATCAAAGGGTGACGCGGCACGCAAACAGTTCCGGGTTCAAACGAAATACCGTGCAAGTTTCCCTCGAGGCATTCCCGCTTCCCTTATCGGAAAAACAACGCCACGTGCCTATACGTCAGACTCGCTTATTTGCGACGTCGTGTATTAGGGCATCTCACTTAGGGAAGTCAGCCAATGCAGACATAAAGCGAAAGTCGATAAAAGAGGCTTAACCTCCACGAGAGCGAATAGTCCAACATGGGCAAAGCAATATGTTTGACCGGCTTACCTGTGCTGATGTGGTGTCTCTTTTGTGCACATGTTGTGGGAAGAATAATATAAAAGTACGCGTGTGAAAGTAAAAAACGCCAGGCCTGGATGGTACACGCAGCACAGTCAAAGTGAAAGCCGGTGGAGCGGCGTCTCTGAAGCCCGTTATTTTTGTATTATTATTATTATTATTATTATTATAACTTGCACGGTATTTCGTTTGAACCCGGAACTGTTTGCGTGCCGCGTCACCCTCTGCCATACTAAAAGCCTATGGCAGTGTACTTGTACCAGTATTGACTACCATATTTAATACGTGTCTGCATGCTTCAACGTTTCCTAGCATGTGGAAAACTGCTCGTGTTTTCCCAGTGTTTAAGTCTGGCTGTAAAAGTGACGTCTCGAACTACCGTCCTATTTCCCTTCTTTGTGCCGCATCCAAAATCTTTTAGATTGCTCTTCACAAAATATTGTCTTTTGATGTAAAAAATTCATTGATTGTGAATCAGCATGGGTTTCTCGCTGGCCGCTCAACTGTCACTATTCTTGCCAGTTTCATGATGCAAGTCTCCACGCCTATTTCGCAGAGAGGACAGGTTGACGCTATTTACTGTGACCTTAGCAAAGCTTTTGATGTTGTCAGCCATTCGCTGCTTGTGGATAAACTTGCACACTTTGACGTTGATTCTTCAATTGTGAATCTCCTCCATAGCTATCTTCTTGATAGATTATGTTACGTTGCCGTTAATGGCCAAACGTCCTGTTTGTATAAAGCTACTAGTGGGGTTCCTCAAGGGTCGGTACTGGGCCCACTACTCTTTTTAATTTATGTTAATGATGTTTCTTCTGTCATTCGGAATTCTTCTTTCCTTTTGTATGCCGATGACATAAAGATATTTAAGGAAATTCATTCAGTTATCGATTGTCGCTTGCTGCAATCTGATTTGTGTTCTTTTTCTGAATGGTGCAGGAGCAATAACCTCTCCCTAAATATTTCAAAAACCAAGGTAATGAGTTTCACTCGAAAAACATCTAGTGTGCCATTTTTGTATTCTGTCAATTCTGTGTCGTTGTGTAAGGTATGTGAGATCAATGATCTAGGTGTTCTTTTTGATAGCACCTTACACTTTTCTGCTCACGCTAAGCGTGTTGCTTTGCGGGGTCTTCGCACCCTAGCCTGTGTTTGCAGAATCTCTAGAGAATTCCGTTCTCCTGTGCCCTTCCGAAAATTGTACACCGCGCTATGTCTTCCTCAACTAGAGTATGCATCTGTGATCTGGAATGGCATTCCTCATTCCAGCAGCAACGCCATTGAGCGAGTCCAGAAAAAATTCCTAAGCATTTACAACCATCGTTTCGCTATAAATGACTCTGGATTTCGTTCTAACGCTGCTGGATTATTATCATTGCCATCACTTTGCTGCCGACGAAATCGCGCTGATCTGTTATTTCTTTACAAGCTTGTGCATGGTATCATATTCTGCCCTGTACTGCTCAACTGTCTTAATTTCCGAATTCCACGTAAGCTGACCAGAGAGAATAGACCTTTTCATGTAACCGCCTGCCTCTGTGAACATTCGACCATTGGCAGGATACAACGTCTTTACAATGCTTACTTTTTGGAGCTCGATGTTTTTCACAGCTCCCAGTCGTTGTTCTGCTCCGAGCTTTGCACTGTACTTACATAGCCTCGTACAAAGTTGATATTTTTTTTCTGCCTGCGCATAGTTGTATATGTGCAATTTTATAACGTTTTTTATCCCTGATATTTAATTATGAATGTGTCCTTTGTTTTTTTTGTTTTTGTTTTTTTTTTCTTTTTTTTTTCGTGCGCCAGTACAAAGACCTTACGGTTGTTCCTGGGCACATTAAATAAACGTTTCATTGATTATTATTATTATTATTATTATTATTATTATTATTATTATTATTATTATTATTATTATTATTATTATTATTATTATTATTATTATTACTATTATTATTATTATTATTATTATTATATGAAAAAAAAACGCCAGGCCTGCGCGGAAAGCGCAGCACAGTCACAGCGAAAGCTGGAAGAGCGGCATTTCTAGAGCCCGTTATAAACTCTCCTGTGGATACTAATACAGGTACATTAGCAACGTACCCACTACGCCACAAAGCATAATTTTTGGGAAGTTGGGAAGCACCCAGCACGACATTATTCGATGTTCTGCGGAGAAGCGAGGTACCATGTGTAAGCGATTATGTGCAGTTTGTTGATGCGGCGGTTGATGACGATGAATAATTATGGTTGCGCCCTTTGTAATGGGTCGGAAGCTTTAAACGACCCACTAGTTACGTAGTGCATATTGTGTGACGCCCGGTCGTTATTTAACTGTCCCACCACGCTTTATAACACACTTTAACTGGAGAAACGTAGAGCGAGAGAGAGAGAGAATTTACTTTATTGAGACCCTGAGGAAATGGATCATGGGAGCCTTATGGGCTTCCTTGGCAACCAACAGAAGTGCACTTGCGAGGAACCCACTACGCTATAAATCATTGTAATTTTTTAGAAGTAGGGCAATAGGCACTGTGCCATTTTTCGTCATTCTACAGACAGCCGGGGTACCTGCTAAACGCATGTAAGGCATTATGCGCACTTTGTTGATGCTGTGCGTGATGACGATGAAGAATTATGGCAGAGCTCTTTGTAATGGGTTGGAAGCATTCAACAACCTACTCGTTGCGCAATTCGCATTGTGTGACGCCTGGTTACAGAATTCGCGTTGTGCGACGCTTGGTGCTTATTCTACTCTTTTACCACGCTATATTGCATACGCTAATGTGGTTCCTTCCCGACATGAAGCCTGTATAGGACCTTTTTGCAAAGCAGTTTCAAGCACCGGCATGGCTCAGAGACTGCTGGCATGGCTCAGAGTAACCCGTTTTGTTGAAGAACAAAAACTTCTTGAAGATGTTCCCTGATTGGTTAGATCGTGTAGAGCTTCTTTTGCAAATGAAGGAGGTTTACAGCGTCCTCATTAGTCCCAGTATGGCCTTTCCTTTTTTTCCTGTCGATCTCTCTCCCTTTTTACGCAACCAGTGTTTGTATTGTAAATAGCGTTTCTTCTTGTTTTTGTTTGTTTCTTGTCAAAAGCAGGCAATAAAGAAAAAAAAAACCGGCATGGCTCAGAGGTTGAATACTGGGCTCCCACGCAGAGGGCCCAGGTTCGAACCTCGTTCCATCCAGGAATTTTTTTCTTATTTAGTTTTTTTTTTTCTTATTTCGAGCGATACTGGTTACGGACACCGGCGGCGGCGGCGGCGGACAACTACGGCACCAAAAAACGGCCGGTGAAATGATCTCATAACAGCTTTCGCTGTAAAAATACGGGAAGGTAGGCTATGGCAGAGGCGGCGGTCCCATCATCATGACAGTAGTGTTTCAGAAATACACAAAGAAAAGCAAAATTAGGAAGAATAAAATTATAAGAAAATAAACAATAATCATAAGCACTCGTCCATGTAAAATATATGGCGTATAAAGCATGAGAAGAGCCTATGGGCATAGTCCACTACACAGAGCGGATAGAGTCCGTACAGATAATTTTTTTTGCACTTCCATATATCGAGATATGGGATTTGTTCATTAATAATTCCAACGCTATTGAAGGGATCAATATCAACAACTATAAACAGTTTATTAAACTTGTGTCCATTCAAAAATCACGAAGAGCGCTCACTGCGCGTCGTTGATTATCAGGATGTGGCCACGGTCCAAGCACTTTGCTGATTGTAAGTGGTCGTCTGTCGAGGATGCTCAATCGATCCCTCAATTGAGCGCGTTGTACTTCGTATTTCCGGTATTCTACAATGGTATGTTCCACTGACGCAACGGGATGATCACAGTGGTCGCAGTGTGGAAACGTTCGTCTTTTGATGGGGCACAAGAACTGAGGTGCATATGCAACCTCTAATGGTAGGCGATGCAAAAGTTAGTCTAATGGTCGATCGATACTTTGATTCGGTCTAAATCGTAGAAACGGATCCACTTGATACAAGACTGAAGACTTTGTATAGTCACCGAATCAAGTGTCCTTGCACAATTTGTGGCGTAGTCCGGAAAGAACATTCTTGCCTTCTGTGTAGGGAACGGTCGCTGATGTCGAGTGACTTTTTTTCTGCGCTGCAGTGGCTAATTTGTCAGCGATACGAGCTCTCCACGTTAGCATTCAGTTCAACTTTGCACAAAGGAAACGATGCTTCCGCACAACAGGCACTACCATCTAGTTGACCGAGAGACTGAGCTGGTCGTGACGTCTCCTGGTAAAAGGTAATACCGCAGATTTCCGCGCTGAAACGTCCATGCCGCATTCTGTCAGAAAGCGCACAACTATATCTATGCCTTCCTGAAGCAGAAGCTGTACTTCCTTACACTCATACCCTGACGACCAGAGGCGGATATCTGCGTACATTGGAATATGGACAGAAGATAGTAAAAGAGTGGGCAGTTTGTGCACTACTAATTTAAACAGTATAGGACTTAATAGGCTTCCTTGAGGCACCCCTACTTTGAGTTGTCGTGGAGTGCTGGTGTCCGTACTTGTCTCCACCAATACAGTTCGACTAGTCAGAAATCTGAGACCCACCGAAGCAGGTGTCCCTTGATTCCTAGACTATGTAACCCGTACGAAACATGTGCACGGCTAACTGTGTCAAAGGCACGCCTAATGTCTAGGAAGGCTGCAATTCTCATTCTTCCGAGTGTCTTCTCACAATCCACATGAGTGATAAGGTCTAAAACAGAGTCTATAGCACTGCGACGCGGGCAAAAGCCTGGTAATTGTTCAGGAAATCCTTCACTCACTTCTATCCACCACTGCAGTCGCTGTTCCACCATTTCTCCATGACTTTGCTGGTACAGTTCATTAGGCTTACTGGTCGAAGTGATTACAGCACATCTCCTGGCTTAGCGTATCTCTGAATTGGAACTGCTTTTGCGACCTTTCGAGAAGGTGGCACCAAGGCACTTTTCAAAGTCTTATTATATATGCCAAGAAGTGCCGTGCGTCCTGAAGGTCCGAGGTTACACGACATGTTGTATGTGACATCATCAGGGCCTGGGGAAGTTTTTTGCCGTACATTACGTAAAGCAGACTGCAGTTCAGCTAGGCTGAACTCTACGTCCCGGGATGAATGCCCGTCCGTAAGTGTATCCCTAATGGTTGCTGCAAATCATGCTCTTTTCAAATGAACAGGTTTGTGGACACTGCTTCAGCCGGTAGTTTTAATAAAGCGCAAAATTCATTAACTATGACCTCTTCCGTCGATGTCGTTGCAAATACTGTTGCCCTGAAATTATGAGTGTCAGATCCGAAGATTTTAGGGAGAGTAATTGCCATACTTTTGAGAGTGATGAATAAGGGCTTAAAGGTTCACAAAACTCGCTTTATTTGTTCTGTGAGAGTTTTTCAAGTTGTCTGCGCATCGCGGAGAAAATCTTTTGTGCTCCCCTATACCCATGCACGCTGCCGGAACGACGACACAGGCGCTCTGCTCCTTGGCGAGTCGCTCGAATTTGTTGACATTCGCTGTCTATACTTACGTGTCCTGCTGGAACGGGAGTGTTTTACTGTTGGATTCAATGTTGGTGAGTAGTGTACTGATTGTACGCCTGCGCGTCGTCACACTTCTGTAAGTTGTTTGCATTTAAGGGCCTGAATAATTGCCAAATTAGAATCTGCGCGCTTGTACCATTTCTGAGCTTACCACCCTTCATGAGAGGATGACTTATTAATACTGGCCGATGGTCACTGTCATGTCACTCAATGTCCACTGTCCATTGCATCATCTGCGATTCAGAAGAGCAAAATGTCATGCCTAGACATGGGCTATAAGTCGGCCCGCAGACAAAAAAGCTCGGCGAACCATTATTCACGGCGCACAAATTGTAATGATCCATAGTGCTCTCTATGAGTTCTCCTCGAGAATCGCGATATGCTCCGCCCCAAAGAGTGTGGTGAACGTTAACGTCACCGCACACTATAATCCGCCCCGACAAAGAGGTTAAAAGGTGTACCACATCCGTGGTAATAAGTGCCTTTCTTGGTTCAGTATAGACAGTCACTATGTGAATTTCATATCATCAGCTTGTCTACGCCCACTGCAGGGCAAAGGCCTCTCCCATGTTCCGCCAATCAACCCGGTCCTGTGCTTTCTGCTGCCACGTTATACCTACAAATTTCTTAATCTCATCTACCCACCTAATGCACGCGTTTGCCATCTCTTGGAATCCAGTCAGTTACCCTTAATGACCACCGGTTATCCTGCCGACGTGCTACGTGCCCGGCCCATATCCATTTCTTCTTCTTGATTTCAACTACGATATCCTTAACCCCCGTTCGTTTCCTGACCCACTCTGCTATCTTCCTGTCTCTTAAGGTTACACCTATCAATTTCCTTTCCATCGCTTGCTGCGTCGTCCTCAATTTAAGTTGAACCCTCTTTGTAAGTCTCCGGGTTTCTGCTCCGTATTTCATATTCCCCGAACCAAATCTTGCACGCCACATACTCCAGAACCGCTGATGTGGATACGCTGGTGAGACAACATGTGAAGTCTTTACGTAATCACAAAATTGGTCGGCTTGGTTTGTTGTCAGGGCGACAAGAATTGTACACAACATAGTTCGAAATTCGGAAGTTTGAATCTGCGCGGGCTTCTAATATGGCTTATATGGGAAATTTTTGCTCATTAACTAGCCTGCAGAAATCTCCCAATTCCCCCACAGGCTATTAGCATTTCGTTGAAACATAACGACATTTTTAAAGCGACTATTCATATTTACCACCACCACCGGTGTCAGCCAAGTTAGCGTGTCCTAGAAGGGGTTCCATAGCAAGTAGAACCCGACCTTCTGGTAATGATGTAGATCCTGGTGTCATTCGGACTATGACCTTGAGTGCTGCAAATAACATCGGCACCAGAATTTGTCCAATGTTGTTATTCTGGCGTGCTTGTGGCGTGCTTGTGGTTTTCAGGCGTCTTGGTGCGGCAGTAGGTTTTTCCTTCGTAACTTCAGATGAAGATGTACCTTGAAGAGGCTTCGAACTTATCAGTGCACCGGCAAAAAGTTGCTTTTCGTGGTGTAACTCATGGCGCTGACGTTGTCAGGTGCGTTGTTTCGGCCTGGTGTCCTCCACTAGGTCAGGATTCGGTGCTGGTCGGTGACGTTGTCAGGTTTCCTGCTGTAGATTTTCTTTTATTGCAATAGCAATTATATCGACACTCTCGGCGGATTTTTGCCCTCACCGTTGCCGTCACCACCATGTCCCGTATATGTATATGTATGTATATATACATAAAAATCACAAATAAAAAAATCTGAAGAAAAAAAATCCACGCCATATCTCACGAGCTGAATCATGATTGAGGAGCTGGCTCGAAGATAATCGGGTAAACCATGAATGCTCCGTACAAGTCCTCTACTGTCATATAAAGACGGCACACTTTGTTATTGCAGCGATTGTGGCCAGGTAGTTGTCTAACCACAAGCGGTCGCAGACCTTGCAGCTGTGGCCGAACGTGTGTTTGAGAAAATCGCGCTTAAAGCGCGCGTCGGCGCCACCAACGTCAGGTAGCGACCGCTTTCAGGCTTGACCGCTGCATCCAGCGCCCGTACCTCTTCGAGATTCTCTTGCCACCGCTTCCGCGCTGCTTCGGCTTCGCGGGCTTGTATCTCGGGGTCCACACGACGCCGACGTCTCTCTGCGGCCTCGCGAGCTCTCACCGCAGGATCTTGGCGGCGAGCCCGCGTTGTTGCTGCCTCGCGAGCCCTCCGCTCCGCCGCCTTGTCTTCTTCGTTCATGTTATTAGTATCGAAGCGCACTGCTAGAGTGGAGCGAGCGGCGCATGCTACAGTTGGCTATGCTATATGTGGTTTTGCATGCGTTAATGTCATCATCAAGGCGCTCGAAGAACAAGACTTCTCTTTCACGCGAGCTGCGCCTGTAGCAGTCACCTCTGGAACTAAGGTTACGCGTACGGCGCGGAATTTCGCCCTAGCTGAAGAACCTGGCGAGCCAGCTCCTAAATATTCCGAACCGTTTGACCACGGATTCGAACCTGCGACCCCTCGCTTCGCAGCGCGCTGCCTTAGACAATTACGCCATGCGTCATTCGTTCTCCAGGATACTAACGGCAGAATATAAACGTACTCGGCGTTGGGTGAAACGCAGAGGACGCCACACGTTGCGAAATTAAAATTATGCGAGACGTGGGCCATCCAACGAGCGGGCTTCCTTGCTGAGGTCGCGTGGAGAGAGGTTGCGCCGGGAAGCCGAGGTTATAGGAAATGTGAAGGCAACGTATGTGCCCAAGAAGGGGAAAGTCGGCCTTCAACGCGAGAGTTCAGTGCTGCCAAGAACCCGCAGGCCTTGTTAATGGGGAAAGAGGTAATCCCATGTGGTGGTCGGTGGTTTTAGTACTCATCCCTACAGCGTTGCCTCTCTACTCCAAATTTCGCTTATTTCAAGCACGTGGAGAGATTGCGTGATGGGCGTTTCATGTTCTCCTGTGAAAATTCGTTGAACTGTCTTCGAAAACGTCCACACTCTTGTCTTACACACGCAGAGCACCGATGTAGTAATGTTTAGGTCACGCACGTTGCCGAACAATTCAGGCTTAAAATGATTACAGACTCCTTCAACCTAGTGTTCCCTGCGATGAGTTCGTACTCATGTCCCGTAAAATGCAAGCATTGAATTTTTACTTCTATGGGGTCATCGTATTTCAAAGCGCTCTATCCGTCCTTTAAATACAACGTGCCGTCTGTTGTTCATTCTTATCACTGCATTCCTGTAATCATTTTAAGGTCCGGTAATAATTTAAATTGTTCTCCATATGTGCGCTAAAAACAAGGAACTACATTGCATGGACATACAAAACAACTTCATCGCTTTGCTCAATCTGCACCACTACCCTTGTGCCTAATAATACAACACCCTTGTAAATAAATAAGTAAATGAGTAAATTGAAATCTTGTGCTATAACTTAGACAGCAATGCTCACTTGATGAATGTTGTGCTGTTGGGTTTATTGCACGCGGAATACGGTGCAGCTTGTGAGCGCATTAGTTTGATGTCACAGGTCATACAGCTTGTACATTGTGTATAAGCCGATGCTTTTTAAGGGGATGGAAGTTCTAACCCCTTTTAGAAATGTCTGCTTGCACTCAGCGTTCAAGCTTGCCAAACGCGGGGATCTCATTTTGCACTGACCTACTTTCCATCCTCAATGAAAGAACGGTAACATTTATTACACATCCTGATCTCGAACCTTCACAAAAGAACATACACGGACAAACGCATTAGCTCATTTTGGAGTTGTCGTCGGCCTGGTGCGCTTGATTTTTATCTATTTATGTATTTATTTCAATACCCTAAAGGTCCAATTGGGCATTACATAGGGAGGGGGGGGGTTTAAGTGGATACATACATTCCAAACAACAAACATAAAACAAAATACTAAAAAGAAAACTATAAAAAGCAAACAGCGAGTAAATGAAATCACAGCATCAAATCAAATACGTTCACCAACATTAATCGAATACATATTCATTAGTACATTTTTTAATAATGATGAAAACACCTATGGAAACTACATCGAAGAACACTGATATGTATCTGGAGCAAAAACAGCAGACGAAACGAGGGCAATCAGGCACAGGTCAGCCATGTTATTCACTATGCAAATAGCCCTGAAACATCGAGTTAAATATGGAAGGATCTGTTATTTCGGCAGTGTTAGGTGGAAGAGAATTCTACTCGATAGTGGCGAATTTTGAAACTTCTTGGTTCTGGCAAAAATGGGAGCCACCTTGTGCGCATGATCGAGGCGGGTTGAAGTTTGAGGGGCTGGAAAGATATGAGACTGGGCGAAGGATGAGTTGCTGTGATAAAGTGAGTGAAAGAACGATAGTCACGTATGTCGCCTGCGCATGGCAAGTGTGGTAAGGCTAAGGTCTGCTTTTAGTAAAGAAACACTTATGTAACGTGAGTAGGATGATGAGATGAAACGAGCAGCTTTATTCTGTACCATTTCGAGCATGTTAGTAAGACCGATTAGGTGAGGATGCCATATGATTGACGCCTATTCTAGGGATGGCCGAATCAGTGAATTGTAAGCGCGCAGTCTTGTGTCCCTATTAGTAAAATGCAAGCGACGTTTAAGGAAAGCCGAGTTTCTTGAGAGCCTTATTAGTAGTACACTCTATGTGTGCAGTCCAGCTTAGATCTGAAGTGAGTATTACGCCCAGATACTTCAATGACGTGACTTTTTTAATTATCGAATCGTTTATTTTATAAGAACTAGAGCATGCAGAAGTGATAGTAGTAAACATTAAGTGCTTGGTTTTTTCGACATTAATTTTCACCTGCCAATTGTTGCACCATTCCTCGTAACCTTGTTAGATCCTCTTGTAGTTCTGCAACGTCATCTGTGCAAGTTATTTTCCTGTATACAACACAATCGTCCGCAAAATGACGGATTGATGAATCTTATGTTAGATGCAATGTCGTTAATGTATACTAAAAAGAGAAGAGGTCCCAGAACACTGTCTTGTGGCCCACCAGATGTTACACGGGTTGGATGGGATATGTAGTGGTTAAGCTTAACTGACTGAGACCTGTTGTTTAGAAATTCTTGTATCCATGCAGTCGTTTTCTGGTCGAGGCTGAGGTGACGTATTTTTAACATTAGCCGGTTATGGGGAACACGATCAAAAGCCTTAGAAAAGTCTATGAAAATCGCGTCGATGCAGATGGACATATGAAGAGCTGTGTGCAGGTCTGTCACGAGTTCAAAAAGTTGAGTGGGACATGATAATTTTACCTAGAAAACCATGTTGGGTTTGAAGGAGTAAATTGTTACGGTTCAGGTGACGCATGACCTGGGAGTGTATGATGTGCTCTAGTAACTTACACAAAATGGACGTGAGTGAAATCGGGCGTATAGTTGTTGGGGTGATTACTGTTGCCAGACTTAAAGATCGGTACCACATTAGCCAATTTCCAGGTCATCTGGTATAGAACCAGAGTCAAGGGATTGCTGGAAAATGAATGCAAGCAAGTTAGCTGAATGTTGACAGTTTAAGTAGTTTGGCCCTGATGCCATCGGGCCCGGGACTGGTTTTAAGGGGAAGTCGATTGATAGCGCTAGCTACCCCGTGTTCCGTTATTAGGTGCCTACCTCCTCTCCCAATTCCCTTGCGTCAACAGCGGCCTTTACACTCCCTGCTCTCTCCACTCTTCTACATGCTCCTCTATATTTATCTCCCTTCGCCCCCAAGTGACGCGGTTGTGGTGTCCGCGCCCTGAGAGACAGTTACTGTGTCACTTCCCCACACTTCTATATTCCCCACAAGATTCTCTTCCCTCCCTTTTGCAGCCATGCTGTCTATTGCTAGGTTCTGACTGATCACGTCCGCGCAGAAAAAGACGCGTAGAACAATTTTTGTTGGCAGATATGTATCGGTTTATGTTCTGCAAAGTGCCTTAGCATAGCACAGCAGCCCGTCGCCAACGCCTGTGCCTCTTAAAAAAAAAATGTTGCGATGTTCAGTGGTGGTGCTTCGCAACACTCGTTGTGACCCTTTGTCTCGTGGCGTAGAGATCGCACTAGCGCTGTGATCAGCAGTTTCCCTTTGTAATCGTCATGGGACAGACGCGTGTCATTCACGCCGAGGAGAACAGCGGCAATAGAAGGGACACCAAAGCGCGCAGAAGTGCGAATGTGCCCGAGAGCGACGTGATGCGGCATGATATATGTATACTGTAATGAAGAAACATAAATACATATATCATTAGGTAGTATCTATAGTATATAAGTACATACTGTAAGCATGTTAGTGCAGTAAGGTAAATATATAGGTTGATTCTTTTAGAGCTGACCTATTTCACTGGGCCGTAGTTTTGTTAGAAACTATTCGATTGTAATGCGGTTCGCGGCAGAAGGTTCAGGGAGGATGAAAATTTTGTGACCCGTCCCGTTTATTGACGTGAAACGACCCCCCAAAAAAGAATAGTTCGGAACTGCGCTGACTTCAGTCTGTACTCCCTCTTGTATGAAATTTTGCGGGATGTCGCGGTTATTCTTATTTCTTATTTATTCTTTTCTTTCGGCGATACATCTGTAAAATACGGGACGCGTCGTTCAATTTTCATCCTTCCTGAACCTTTTGGTCCACACTGCACTACAATAGGATAATTCGCGACAAAACTACAGGTCAGTTCAAAAGGTCAGTTCTAAAAGAATCACCCTATATAATTTTGATGCATCTAGAACAGCGTAGCATAGAAATTCACTATAGCTGAACAACCATATTAACGGCTTCTCTGGTTCATATCTTCAAGGTAGTGGAAGGGATCTGGATTTTTGCTGAATAAGTGAATTCATCTTTTAAAAATGCCTAGGATTTCAGGCCTGGTGGAGATGTATTATTGAATACGGTGAAGTGCAATTCTCCAGACTAAAGTAAGGCGAGGCAAACGGGACAGGCGCCACTGACATATGTGAATGTTAACTGGAAAAATCGCTGCTGCAAGGCAATAATCGCACGCGCCCAAGGCTACCCGAAAAGAGCAAACATAAAGGAAGCACAAACCGAAACACGGGGTAACGGAAACATTACAAACACGTGCCTGATGTATTCATGAGAACGTGATAAATGGGAAGCATGTGTAAAGTTTGAAAGCTGCAGAGCTGGCAATTGAAATATGCGTGAAAAACGAAACAGAAATGAAAAATTGAAAAAAATAGCTTTGACTGTGCCTACACGCGAGTCTCGCCTCTTTGTTCCACTCTACCCCCGAGGCTACGTTAATGCAGATGTCAGATCAAGAATTTTCTATTAAAGCCACTTCAAAAATCATGCCTTCTAATTTGCATTTTCAGCGGCTTATCACTTCCGCATTCTGCAAGCACGTGTAAGATATGCAACGTGTGATGTATTTGTCCCCCTTAACAGGAATATGAGAAGAAAAAACAAACAAAGTAAAAGAGTAAAGCGAGTCAATGCACAGTACTCGCTGTTTTAGGTTTTGGCCTATGTGTTTTTTTTTTCATATTTTGTCAAGCTCTGGAAGTACAGCAAGCATTAATATTTTAACTAGCGCAGCTGAAAGCTCTGAGTGAAAACCACAGCCTTTGCAGTGCACAGCGAGATCTGACTCTGAAAAAAAAAAAGAATAACTTGCCAGTACTGCAAGTATTCACAGTACCGAATTACGAATTGCCTATCTATAGGGTAACAATACGCCGAAGATATCGACAGGAACTATGTAATGATACAAAAGTATGTAAATTGAGCTCATGGTATTTCTCGAGGTTTCGGGGATAAGACGATAAACGTCACACGAACAAAAGCTTAACAAGCGGCAAGTGTAATTTTTTTGGCTTTCTTAATTTTTTGGGCAGTTGATTCGCCGTGTTGACTCAACGCGCCGCTCGCTTTTTTTGCAAGAAAAAAGAAAGCTACCTACACACGAGAGGGCCACCATGAACCTTCTTTGAGTTTTCTACGTGCTGCATTAAGCTTTTCAGTACATTCGTTAACGAAGACGTTTCGTCAATGGCTGTCACGCGGTATTAAGTGTACGAAACGTCTATTTTTTCTCTCAGGGTGGCTGTATTAGAAAACCTAAAATTTAAATGGCCTGTTTTCCACCAGCATTCTCACAATTTTTTGGGCGCCTCTTTTGAGGTGGAAAGTTCAATGTGGCAGACCGGAACGCTTGTTGGGCAGTTATCATGTTCTTTTTTTTTTCTTGCCACCACGTGCCGAAATAGGGATGAATGAAAGCGATTTTTTATTTTTATACATGCTGCGATACAATGCCGGAGGCCACGCAAGATGAGCCATCAATACCAGCGCTCTGAATAGTAGGCGCCTTTCAATTTTAGACGTCAGAATTTTTTTAGTGAAGTCCTCCAGTTGCCATGATGCAGGGCAGCTGGAAGGCTTCTCATCAACGGAAGCAGTTGCGCGGACGGTTTTGCACAAGAATAATAACTCCAGGCAAACATTATTTTAAAGGGAAGGTTAGGCTACGTGAAACTTCGAACACGACCTTTTCCAGCGTGAGACGTAGCAAAGAAGAGGAAATGGCAAAACACTAAAAACCCCAGCATTCTTCCTGTGCTCGTGGTGATGGTGCAAAACCTCATTACATTAAACAGAGCGTATAAGCCACTGAAATGGCCCTACAGACTGAGTGATATCCTCAGTCCGAGACGTCGTGGGATTATACCGCTGCTCTTGCACGCGCAATGATGGCCTGTTGGGCCCCGAGGTCGGAGCAGCTAAGCAGCGTCACCTCCCAGTCCTCTCGCGTATACGGGCGTGAGGGATGTCTTGGTTCATCCGGCAGGCCGGCACCATGTGGTAGACATCGGCTGTCAACCCACACTGCTTGCATCTGCTAGGGACCACGGGGTCGAGGTATTTTAATTGACTTCTTCTATGCTCCATCGTTAAGGTTTTCTTGACGCGATTAAAGATTTCGCGTCCGTGCAAGCAAGCGCCTATTCGCAACACCCATATGCTGTTTTCGACTTGACATTATGCTATTCACGTTGACTCTGATAACTGGTTTCGGTCAGTTCTGCTGTAACTATAGTTCTTTCTTTACTTCTCGTCATCTCATACTAACGTGTTTTTATATCGGATGTTTCAAGACCCTCAAAATGCAGGAAAATGCGATGTTTCCTCGCTGCCTGCACATTTGCTTTTTCTATGGCGGTAGGCATCATAAGGTGGCTAAAGACATAATTTTGAACATTAATTAGGAAAGTTAACTGAATAACTTTTAATTAGTGGAGTTCGGCGGTTATGTCGAATGGGAGATTTGAAGTTCTTCTTGTGAAGTACCCATCGCAGCTTCGAGACTTACAAAAAGCGGCCTCCAGTAATTATTGTGGCGTAATGAATTTCAACCATATTCAACGGCGAAACCGAAACCGAAGCACCAATGAACGCAACAAGACGATGACCAGAGTGACGTCACTGTTCAACACAACGATTACAGGGGGCGTAATTCTTCCGCGTTCGTTGAAGTGTGTGCGCACCATGCGTGATATGATTGCAAGCGCAGCCCGCACAACCACACAGCAAAGTCGGTTGATCCTTGATATAGCGACGCTCGCTCATTCTGGACGTCTCAGATGAATGTGGCAGTTGCGCGCTCTTCCTCATTTTGGTTTCGATTTTACCTCTAAATTTGGTTGAATTTCATTACTTCGCAATAATTACTAGGGGCCGCTTTTTCGAATCTCAACGGTGCAATGGGTTCTTCGCATGAAGGATTTCAATTCTCTCATTTGACATGACCCCCTAACTCCCCTAATGTAGTGGATAATTAATTTAAATTTCTTAATTAGTGTCCCAAATGATGTCTCTAGCCATCTTAAGATACCTGCGGCTACAGAAGAAGGAAATGTGAAGGCATCAAACGAATATCGTATTTCTCTAAATTTTTAGGATTTTGGACATTTCTCAGAACACCCCGTATACTAGTCGGCACGCACGCGCGGAAAAACAAAAAGTCACAGTTTCGCCGCAACGGCGAAGCAATGAATGCCATAGCAATAAGTTGGAATGTAACGCGCAGAACGGAAAGCAGCTTGAAATTGCCAGCGCGTCGCTCTAGCCCAAAGAAGCACGAGAAGAACGCACACAGGACGAGCGCGAACTATCATGCGTCACAGCTCGACACTTGAAGCGCACTGTTCAAACATAAAGCAGGACGCACGAAACGAACGAACAGGTACTCACAGGATGAGCGCGAACTAATGCCACAGTTGTTACTTATTGCTGTTTTAACAGCGCGCTCCTTTCGCAAACGCTGCTGCTGTAATCGAGCGAAGTGATCTTCGTACGCTCTGTGACTTCAGCGCCGACATCACGGGGAAAGCAAAAGACATACAACCCCCGCTCCACCCCCCCTCCCCCGGCTGCCCCGTTCTGTCCTCGAGATAAGCACACGAAGGCGTCCACGCCCTGTAGGGCGAAGGGCAACGGCGTTCGCAGGAGCGGGGCGACGAACATTAAAGTGTGCCCCGCGCGCACTTCGCGCCATCTCGGTGGTGAGCAAGAAAGCAGGCTGATGTAAATAGTGTATATAAATAGCTCGCCGTTAGCAGGCTGAAAGACGGTACTCGTCGTGGCCTAGCCGTCTAGCGCCACGCGCTGCGAAGCGAGAGGTCACCCATTCGCTTCCGTGCGTCGGAGAGTTTTCCTGAATTACTTTTCTTTGTGGGTTTCATATATATATATATATATATATATATATATATATATATATATATATATATATATATTGTAATGACGAAGAACGGCACCGTGGTTTGGGCGCTCGCACGCGCTGAATCGGGTAGTGCAAGGAAGAGAAGGACGAAGCTCAGAAGAATAGAACAGCCGGCCCGCAGCAAGGGTGCTGTCTCTGTCTCTTCTTCCTTACAATGGCGCAGTCTACGACCATCGAACCGTAAGCGTACCCGCTCCTTCGTCCATGGCATCTGCCAACGCACGGCCGCAGTAAGCGCGGGTTGAGGACGGCGTCCAGGCCTCCTCGGCACCTGCTCACCTGCCGCCAGTGCCACCACCGTTCTGGGACGGCGTCTAGGCCTCCTTGATGGCTCCGCACCGGTTCACCGATGCCGTGATACCTTTTCACGAGCAGGGACGCCGTCCACGCGTCCTTGACGATGCATTCATCCGCTGTGAGGAGCGGGACCGCCGCGTACACCGTGGACACCGCCCATGGCTCATCGGGCGCCTCAACCGACAACGGTGTGGAACTCTTACGCGTCCTCACGGAACTCTGTCGCGAACACCACGGCGTGATGTCGTTGAACTCCGGGTTCTTGCCTGCCGCTTCACCATCGTCGGCCGTTTGGACAGTGCCGGTGTTACGGGGCTTCCAGGACGACGTCTTCGGATGGGTTGACACTATCAACTCGCTCGGCACCCACCACGCCTGGTCGCGCATCAAAAATGGCTGATTGCCGTCGACCGCCTTCGCGATGCCGCCAAGGCATGGCATGCCTACGAAGGCGTCCGGCAGCGATCCTGGTCGGAGTGGTGTGCGAAGTTGACGAGCCTCTTTCGCCCACTTTTTGATGTCTGCGACCCCCTGCCTACCGACCCACTGTCTACCGCGGATGGGAGCTGTGAGGCGCAGAATCCCGACGGTGCAGCTCGGGCCCTCACCCCCCTGCCCTCTCACGGTGACCGAGATCGTGAAGAGCACGGTGCAGCTGTGTCCACTAGCTGCTCCACGGACAGCTTCGCGGAGTGCCCTGCGGCAGGCGTCGACACTAGCCGAGAGGTTTCCTTCTCCCTACAGATGTCCGACTTCGTGTCGGTACCCACCACATGACCATCCTTGACAAAGACTAAGACCGTCTGCGAGCCACAGCAGCCGACGAGCCAGCCTCCAAGCTGTCCAGCGCTAGAGTGCCAGGAGGCATAGGGCGACGTCAGCCGTCTGTCGACGTCAGCTCCATCGCAACCGGCCAGTGACGAAACACTAACCACCACTCCCGGTTGGGCCCACAGTCAGGAGCAACATCATTGCCGACCATCACCGTAGTCATTGGTCGAGTGTGCGGACGCTCGCCCCCATCAAAGCACAGATTCCCTAAAGCAAGCTGAGCTGCTTATCCCAGCTGGGTTCGTTGACGCCAAAGACTTGCCAGTTCAGGACATGTCTGAAGCTAATGACACGGCTTCTGACCAGTACGGCTCAAATGTTTGCGACCCTTTGGCAAGGACAGCCACCTCGAGCACTTTGGGGAACATGACGGCAAAACTACCACAAGAGCATGAGCTGCATCAAGAATCAGCTCGGAAACTCTCTCGCACTTCGTCCCACATGGGTAGGAGAGCACAACGACCCAGCTCGACCCACCGCGAACAGCGCGACCAACTCCACACGATCCGACATTCAAGAGTTGCGAATACGCATTGTCTTGCCCGGTTCGTAGATATGCGGCGCGACCGGCGTCAAGTGGACCTGTGGCAATCCGGAAACAGTCGGGTCCGCCCACCAGAGACGTCGCCGACAAGTTTTCAGAAGACGTCGCACTATGGACGAGACCGACCACAGCGACAGAGCCAATTCCGCCCGCCAGAGAACACACTGACAGATCCCCAAACCAAGTCAGAGCGTGGCCGGGACCGACCACCAAGATTCAGCCAGTGCCGCCCACCAGAGACACAGTCGGCAGCTGCGGCCGCTCGCAGTCATGGCCGAATGTAATGACGAAGAACGGCACCGTGTTTTGGGCGCTCGCACGCGCTGAATCGGGTAGTGCAAGGAAGAGAAGGACGAAGCTTAGAAGAATAGAACAGCCGGCCCGCAGCAAGGGGGCTGTCTCTGTCTCTTCTTCCTTACAATATATATATATATATATATAAAGGCGATTTATTGAGTGTGTAGCTGGTCGCTGGTCGCGCAATGCACCGAGAGCAGCTCGCTAGCTCGAGCCCAGAGTACTTCCTCTTCGTTACAATTGCCCCCCTGAAAAAAAAGGAGCCATCCTGGCGACTAGTCGTCTGCAGGGACCGTAGAACCATGATACGGCTTGAGTCTCTGAAAGTGTACAACCTCGCGGTTACGACGTCGCAGGTCAGACGGCGGCGTGAGAGGCTCAAGAAGGTAGTTCACTGGAGAAGTCTGTTCGAAAACGCTGTATGGCCCATCGTACTTAGGAAGAAGTTTGGAAGAGAGCCCTGGTGTGCGATGCGGCACTGAAAGCAACACAAGGGCACCCGGAAGAAAAACGGGAGTCGAATTCTGCGCGTTGTGGATTGCTTTTTGGCGGTTCTGGTCATCGGAGGTAAAGCGGCGGGCCAGCTGGCGACACTCTTCTGCGTGTCTGGCGGCGTCCAAGATCGGCGGGCATTCGGACGTGTCTGGTCGATAGGGCAGAATGGTGTCAATGGTGTGGGAAGGGTGACGACCGTAAAGCAGGTAAAAAGGGGAAAAACCAGTCGTAGCTTGCGTCGCGGTATTGTAGGCGTAGGTTATAATTGGAAGAACTAGGTCCCAATTAGAGTGATCAGGTGTGACGTACTTAGCGAGCATGTCACCAAGAGTTCTATTAAAGCGCTCTGTAATACGATTTGTTTGTTGATGATAAGCGGTGCACGTGCGATGTACAATAGCACACTCAGCGAGCAGTTTTTCAACGACCTCGGATAAGAAGGCACGGCCACGGTCGCTGAGGAGTTCTCGAGGACCTCCATGACGCAGCACAAAACGGCGCATTATGAAAGTGGCGACATCCTGTGCTGTAGCACTTTGAAGAGCAGCAGTCTCGGCATAGCGTGTTAAGTGGTCGACTGCAACTAGTATCCACCTGTTGCCGGTAGGAGTCATGGAAGCGGCCCATAATAATCTATACCGACGCGATCGAAAGGTTGGGAAGGGCATGGCAGAGGCTGTAGTTCAGCGGCGGAGACGTGCGGTGGAGATTTTCGGCGCTGACATTCGCGGCAATAGCGGACGAAGTTGCGGACGAAGGTATACATGTCACGCCAGTAGTAACGGTGTCGCAGTCTTTCGTACGTCTTGGACTCCTGCGTGGCCACACTGTGGGTCAGCGTGAAAAGAGGAACAGATCTCCGACCTCAAGGCTCGCGGGACGACGAGCAGCCACTTGCGACCTTCTAGTGCATAGTTGCGTCGATAGAGGAGCTTGTCGCGAATTGCAAAGTGCGGTACTTGGCGCCGGAGCGTTCGCGATGTTGGGACTTTAGAGGTGTCGGAGAGAAGGTCGAGAAGAGACGCAGTCCACGGGTCATTGCGTTGCTCCACAGCAATGTTGTCGAAGTCAAGAGATGACAATGTGCTCTCACATGCAGAGTCAGCAGTGGCTGTCAGGGAGAGAGGGGAACGAGAAAGCGCGTCAGCGTCAGCATGCTTCCGTCCTGAACGATAAATCACGCGTATGTCATAGTCTTGGATTTTCAACGCCCAGCGAGCAAGGCGGCCAGAGGGGTCGAAAGCCAGCACAGCGCATGGTGGTCGGTCACGACGTTAAAAGAAATGCCATATAAATATGGGCGAAACTTGCCAAGCGCCCATACGATGGCCAAACACTCCTTTTCTGTGACGCTGTAGTTGGTCTCTGCCTTGGTAAGTGTGCGACTCGCGTATGCCACAAAGTATTCTGTGTGGCCAGGTTGACGCTGTGCGAGCACAGCACCCAGGCCTACACCGCTGGCATCGGTATGGAGCTCAGTTGGAGCTTGCGGGACAAAATGGCGAAGAATGGGTGGCGTCGTGAGAAGCCGTCGCAAGGTGGTGAAAGCTTCGTCGCAGGCAGGGGACCACGATGAAAGATCTTTACTGTCGCCGAGGAGTTGTGTGAGAGGTGATATGATGGACGCAAAGTTTCGGACGAATCGCCGGAAAAAAGAGCATAAGCCAATGAAACAGCGCAGCTCTTTGATTGTAGTAGGTTTAGGAAACGCAGTAACAGTGCGTGATTTCTCGGGATCCGGGAGAATGCCGTCCTTGGATACAACGTGGCCTAGAATGGTGAGTTGACGCATGGCAAATCGACATTTTTTAAGGTTTAATTGCAAACCGGCGTTGGTCAAGCAAGTAAGGACGTGCTGAAGGCGGCGCAAGTGTGTTTCGAAGTCAGGGGCGAAGACCACGATGTCATCGAGGTAGCACAGGCAGATCTTCCATTTGAGACCACGCAGAACGTTGTCCATCATTCTTTCGAACGTAGCAGGCGCGTTACAAAGACCGAAAGGCATGACGGTGAATTCATACAATCCGTCTGCCGTAACAAAAGCGGTTTTTGGGCGATCGGCCTCCGCCATCGGCACCTGCCAGTAGCCTGACAGCAAATCTAACGAGGAAAAGAATTCGGCACCCTGTAAACAGTCCAGAGCATCGTCAATGCGCGGTAGTGGATAGGCATCCTTCAGCGGGATCTTGTTCAATCGCCGGAAATCGACACAAAAACGGATAGAACCGTCTTTCTTTGTGACGAGTACTACCGGAGACGCCCATGGGCTCTGTGAAGGTCGAATGACACCTCGGCGGAGCATGTCATCGACATGGTCGGCAATGACGCGGCGTTACGCGTAGCAGATACGCGATATGGACGTTGCCGCAGCGGTGAGTGAGAACCAGTGTTGATGTGGTGTTCGACTGCTACGGCACGACCTAGAGATGTTTGTGCAACGTCGAAATAAGGGCGGTAGTGGTGAAGGATGGTGAGAAGCTGTGATCGCTGCGAAGGTGCCAAATCTTCGGCGATGAATGGTCGAAATATATCTGTAGATGCTAGGTCAGGCGTGGAGAGGGCACCCAGTTCACAGACGGCCGTAGAAGACACCTCATCGGGGACCCTCGCCGGTAGGTGCGGGCCGTCGACGCATAGGAGAAAGCGAGCGGCGGCGGGGAGAGGGCGAGCGAAGATGTTCCATTCTGGCGCGGCGATCAGCCTGGTAGCGAGCTTGCGCTGCTGCGGAGGGAGCGTAATGCGAGTTTGAGTCAAATTGGAAGTAGGGCTCTCGGGGGTTGTCATCAGTGGCTTGAACCCGGCGGCGGCAGTACCTTGCGACGTGTCCGGGGCATCTACATGCGAAGCATATCGGACGATTGTCGAGCGTGCGCCACGGGTTGGCGGCGGCTGTACTGGCCCAGTGAACAGGAGGTGGGTGGTAGTTCAGATGATGCTGGAATGGTGGTGCAGGTGCTTTGCGAGTGGGCATGGCAGCAACCGCAGCGTATGTGAGTGGAGCAGCCACAAGGTTTTGCTCGCGGGCAGCTGGCAGCGCCTCGGCGACCTCTCCTTGAATGGCGCCACGGAGGGACGATGGTAGTGTCGTGGTAGGTTCCTGAGTGAAGGGCACCAGAGAGAGCTGTCTCGCGACTTCTCCGCGGACAAAGGCTTTGATTTCAGCTATCAGCGACGCGTTGTCGTGGCCGTTGGTCAGACTCGACAGTGATGCCAAATCGTGTGCGGGAGGACGTCTTGTCAGAGCTCGCTGCTTCCGCAATTCATCACAGCTCTGGCACAAGCTAATAACGTCGTTGACTGTGATCGGGTTCTTCGCCAGCAGCATCTGAAAAGCGTCACTATCAATCCCTTTCATTATGTGCTTGATTTTGTCAGTTTCCGTCATGGCAGCGGTCACGCGTCTGCACAGGTCAACAACGTCTTCGATATAGCTGGTGAACGTTTCACCTTTCTCTTGTGCGCGTGTGCGCAAACGCTGCTCGGCTCGGAGTTTTCGGACGGCGGGTCGGTCGAATACTGCCGTGATTGACGTTTTGAACAGCGGCCATGTTCTGACGTCTCCCTCGTGGTTCTTGAACCAAAGACTGGCCACGCCCACGAGATAGAACGACAGGCGTGTCAACTTGTGCGCGTCCGTCCATTTGTTTAGAGCGCTCACCCGTTCGTAGGTCGACAGCCAATCTTCAACGTCGTTGTCGTCTGTTCCGCTGAAGATTGGAGGCTCTCGCTGCGGAACAGTGCCAGAACAGGTGGCAGGTGGCGATGGAAGCGTCTGCTGGTTGGCGTCCGGCATAGCAGAAGGTAGCCGCCGAGAACGGAGATCCAGGATGGTAGGGGGACGGTAGAGGGAACGTTACCCCGCACCTCCACCAAATATAAAGGCGATATATTTAGTGTGTAGCTGGTCGCTGGTCGCGCAATGCACCGAGAGCAGTTCGCTAGCTCGAGCCTCTGCTGCACACTCGATGATGCTGCCTCTGCGCCAGAGTACTTCCTCTTCGTTACAATATATATATATATATATATATATATATATATATATATGTATATATATATATATGTACGGTGCATGACGGTGGCGACGGCTAAAAACCAGCCGACACTGTCCATATAATTGCTATCGCAACAAAAAACGCGCGAGAACCACGGAAAGATCACGAAACAGAAACTGGCGTCTCGTCTTAGCTCTTTTGCAGAACACACTGTTGGGTTAGTTGGCTATTCACGAACACTAGTAGAGGAGAGCGCAAAAAAAAAAAAGCGACGAACACATAAAAGGGAAGACGACAACATACTTGCGACAGTCTCTTGTCTGCTTCTCTTTGCTGTGTTCGCCTTTTCTGCGCTATCCTCTTCTAGTGTTTGCGCTTCCTTTATTCCGGTACGCATTTCCATATATACCTCCCACGAGTATCCCCAAGAGATTGCCATATATGCCCTCGTCTTCAAAATTATCCTTCGTGCCTAAAAATATGCCGTTGCAATTCCCCGTTGTACAATATTGAAAGCACCCCGAAATTCACCAAAAAAGACACTATTAAAAAAAAGAAAGGAAACAAAAATCGCCCTTTAAAGGGCTTTGCTGTGCTTATATTAACTATGTGCGTCGGCTAAGTGCATTGAAAGGATCTGTACGTTCATCTGATCTGGACTCAAACTGTACTCCAGCAGCATATCATTTATCCGCCCACCCTCTTCGAGAACTCTCATGTTTGTTACCTGCATTGTTGCTCTTTCTTGAACAACTACGTGACTGCAAGTAGACTGGACGACGCTGTCTTATCTTAATCGCCTTCGGCTTCATAGGAATCGGTAGCCCTGCTTTTCATGTGATCACGTTGGAAATATTTTTATTTCAATCAGTTGCTCAAGCACACGCGCTAGACAGCTGCTCGACCAGCTGTGTTCTAAAGAATTAGGTCTTGGGGACACTTCCTATTGCTTTCATCAGACGAAGTATTTGTGGGTAAATCTTAATCTCTCAGACTTTCCTGTCACTTGGTTTGGTTCAGTTTGGATTAGCTTGCATTTCTTGCCCAAGTTATCGCTAATAACATCCCTGATGAACTACACTCTACGACGTCGTCTGCTTTAAAGATACAAGTGCGCTGAATCTTTATAAGCGTCACTGAATGCTTCGTCTATCCCTTAAGTAGTTTCGGAATTTTTTGAAGTGCCTTTAGCTCTTTTGCGAAGGGGACACGCTAAACTTTCACTTGCAGGTGCATCTTTTCTGATACTAGTTCGCTAGCAAGCTCTTTTGCAAAAGTGTAGTTTTCTTGTAGTGTAGACTTCTTCCGGTATGCGTCGTGTTGTTTTTCGCGCCGCATTCGACTATGAACCTCTTTTTAGTGGCGAAGCTCTTTAGAGCATCACCTGGTCGGTCGTCGCTCCGTCCGGCGTTCCTACGCCGTCGCGTCTCCAGTATCATTCAATAGATGGCGCTGTCCCATAGAGATGCATGCAAACTGCAGCTGAGTAACGATATAATAGATGGCGCTGTCCCATAGAGATGTGTGCAATATGGCGGTTGGGTGAATGCGCACTAAATGGCGTTTTTAGATGTGAAGCATCTTATAGCGGAGTTCAGTCCGTTTGTGGTGCTC
Organism: Rhipicephalus sanguineus; assembly: GCF_013339695.2. NCBI lineage: Eukaryota > Metazoa > Arthropoda > Arachnida > Ixodida > Ixodidae > Rhipicephalus > Rhipicephalus sanguineus. Next base: position 77,462,637 of record NC_051182.1, on the reverse strand, counting down.
GGCGTGACCACCCTTACTGCGCATGCGCAAGCCCTCTCCACTCTCCCATTTCCCTCTCTCCCCTCCCCCTCCCCTCTTCCCCTCAACCCCTCCCCTCTCCACTCCCCCTCTTCAAGGCGGGCTCTACATGCCGAAACGCTGCTTCGCATCGCCTCATGGTCCCCTTTAGCGGGAGATGGTGTGATTTTTGACCTCCAAGGTAGTGTCTGTGCGAGATTTCTCCTGTGCGTGATTAAACAATAAAAATTCACAGCGTACATGTAAAATAAAGTGAGCTGCAAGTCGTCATGACTCTCATCGACCCTTTAGTATAAACGCGCCCGATCTCACGTCGTTGATGATGTACTGGGTAGAATTCACGGAAGATTCATATATGGCGCGTGTCATTGGTGGAAGGCAATCATTCGATTTAGTGCGGCGACGTACGCTAGGGGGACCGTTGTAATAAAATCCTTCACTTTCGCTTTCACTTTCGCTCTGAGTATTCACGGTTTACCCATGATTCCCTCCGGAGATTCGCCCCTCTTCATCATTCACCCCGTGGATATGCTGTGGATTTTTTTCCTGGTGCTTCTAGCGCGTAAGAAGGATGTTTTCGGCCTATATTGCAGTTTTTCTTCTAAATTTTTATTGTTCTGAACACCTGTGCCGGACATTCGATGCTTTATTATGTTTTGTTTTTTGAACACTGACATAGTTTGTCTTACCGCTTCAGCACTCTTACTGCTTGCTACTTAACGCCTAAACTTCGTTGTAATCGTATCAGGGGCCTCCAGTTTCTCCTTTCAGCGTATTGCTACATATTTTACATGCATTTTATTATATTTTCGTTGCTTCCTTTTGCAGCAGTATTGAGTGTGAGAACCGGAATGTTTCTGCCAACAGTTAAGGATCTCCGTTTATTATTACTATTAATTAGAGCTTTCCACTTTTTTCAAGTGATTCAGCGTATTTGTTCTTAAATCGCTTCGAAATGTAAGACACCTTCAATGCATGGCAGCTTGCGCTATGTTATCTGTCCATGCGAATTATTAAGGCGAAAGCCTTGGATGCCTCATCAAACCCGAAATCTGACCGTCGGCGTAGGCGGCGTCGGCGTCAACACGAGTGATGCAAGAAGTCATAATGTAATGGCGTCATCAAAACGTAACCGGTAACCGAAATTAGTTCTCATTATTATTGTGTCTAACAAAGAAAACGAGCCCTTAAGAGTCATCTTCTTTCCTCCATTCAGGGGCAGCGCTATGTAAGATAGCGAGACCTCTTGCAGCAGACGCGTTCACACCTACATATAGTTTAATCATTTTACCACTCGTAAGGTGATTTTTTTTCATTCCTAGGCGAAGTATAAAAGGTATATGTTTTGTGCCTTAGAAATAAACAAACCCCGTTATTCATACGTTTGCCGAGAGGTTCATCTCGATGACTTAACGTCTTTTTGTTTTCGTGTCGCGGCCACCGCGATTAGCTCCGGTAGCGCACAGCCGGAGCCAATCGCGGAGGCCACGTTTAAAACGCTAAAATCCAAGCGCGAGACCAGCGGACTTGCAGACTTTGGTGACCGAACTTTTGGCATACCTTCTACAGCGTTTCACCTGATGTGTGAAACAGAGTGTGCTGTTTCATTTACTTCAAGGTTTCTTAATGCTGCTTGTCTTCTACTATCATTTTTCTCAGCGTATGGCGCGCCGTCGTCAAGCGGTGCTGCTGCTGTTACTGCTGGTGAAGATAACGCTACTGCTGCCTGCCAGCCCCCTCGCTTGGGGAGTGCTGTCCAGCCCCGACGCATTGCCCACGAGCACAGCGAGCAGTCTGGGCTTCCTTCTGCCTTGCAACAAGTCCGAGTCGCAGGAGAACCTGACCGACGACCGGCCCGAGGTGGCCATCGCTTTCCTCGGCACCTTCAACAATAGCCGCATGCTTGGAAAGATGGTCTCCGGTGCGGTTCCCCTGGCCGTATCGCACATCAATCGGGACGATAGGTAAGAGATACATGCAATGCATTTGTTAATTGTTCTAAACTTGAGGCGCACGTTTTTTTGCTCTTAAAAAAACAAATTGTTGGTTTCCGGCTATCAGGCAGAAGCGCGCCTATCGTGGACGTTGTTTCCAACCATTAGCACAGTGTAATACTCGGCAAAAATAGGGAATACTGTCAATAGGGACATTCTCAGGTTCTATGAGGAGCTTCTAGAAACAAAGAAGTTGCACAAACAGATATGTGGAATACATACTAAAAAGAAACCACTTATAACGGACGTTAATTTTCTCTTGCGAACAAACTTGCATGAAACGGCCACTGGCAAATAAAGAAAAAAGCAAATATCAAGAATAATAACTGTGAAAATTAGCTGTCCTATGAGTTCTTTTCTGCCGACGCGAAGAGTTAACTCATAATTTGTTGACGATCTCGATCAGCCGCCTAGGTAGTTAGGAGAGCTTCATTATCCCGCTCAATGCTTTATTGACCGTATAAATGAAATCCCCGCTAGTATTCTGTGTATCTCTCGAGTCGTCCTTTTTTTTCTTACACTGCTACTGATATTTATAAAACACCGCGTCAGTTATTGCGACCCATCATTTTCCTCTTATATAAGTTCATTCAGCTCAACTTAGCCCTAGAAGCACCAAATGTGGCCACAACGTTGCCGCAACATGCAGAAATTGGCTTCAACGTTGTATAAACATCGCGTGCTACTAGGTATAATATGACGAACATAAGGGCGGTTCATCTCCGCCCCGTATTATCTATTTATTTCTTTTTTGGTGCTGCCATATAGGCTTGCAGAACGAACAGCTGCCTACCCATGGACCATCTGCTGGTAAAACGTTACAGTTCGCGTCCGTTTAATGTCACCCTCTAAATACCGCAATATAGATATCACGTCGTAAGAAAAACTCAGCAGCAAAAAGAACCTGAAGACGAACAAGTAAAACTTCGTAGCACGTCCCATGAGCTCATGGATCATTCTCAGCGATCAAGAGCCTATTTCACAAAACTTTGCTTTCGTAAGTGCGTTTTCCGAGTGGGCAGCCATCATTGTTAACGATATGCTCCGTATCGCGAATGGTTGAAATACTCTGTTACGAAAAAGTCACAGTTTCGCCGCAAGGGCGAAGCAATGAATGCGATAGCAAGAAATTGGGATGTCACGCGAACAACATGAAGCAGCTCGATACTAGCAGCGTGCCGCTGAAGCATAAAGAAGGACGCCCGAAAAGACCTCACAGGCATGCACAGGGCAGGCGTGAACTAACAACTGTAGCAGTTGTTACGTCTTTGTGCTTGAGCAATGCGCTGCAATTGTCGAGAATATAGAGTTTGAGGATTGGTGCCCCAAAAAGCTTGGGGACCAAGGAGCTTGCGAGCCGCCAGGGCGCATGCGCAGAAACCAAGCCACTCTTGGGCTGTTGTGCTCGCGTTGGCCCAAGACCCAAAAATCGAAAACTAGCGTGGGTCCCCAGGATGTCTTGGGTCACCTAGAGACTATGCAGACGCCGCACGGGCCACAACGCTGCATGGCCCGCGTCTCGCATGATTTGAATTTCACCACGTGTGGCGCCCCGTGAGGTTGCGCTAACGCAGCTTGCGTTTAAACCAGTTCTCAAGCTCTGCTGATCCTCCGAATGCAAGAGCAGCCTACCCAACGCAGCTTGGTGACCCAGTGTCTTGAGTCCCCAATTCTCAAATTCTCTATTGGAGAGTCAGATGCTCTTAGACATTTCTTTTTCTTTGATAATGCGCCGCGTGGAGTGACCTCCTGCGTTTCCTGCCCCACGGGGCGTCTGGTGCAAGGTGTGCCTGGTGAAGCCAGTGTTCTTTGTTTTTTTTTCTTCCTCATCACGAGTGGGTACAAAAAAGGGCCAGTTTTCATGCGCGTCTCAAGAGCAGTTTTCACAGCGAAAGAAAATTAGGAGCGTTGCGTCTGTAAGTGTCGACAATGGAGAATCAGACGTTCTTAGATATTTCTTTTTCTTTTAAACTGTGGCGCGTGGAGTGACCCCCTGCCTCTCCGACCACATTGGGGTGTATCAAGTAAGTCGTGCCCGGTGTTCTCTGTCTTTTTAAATGCGAAGCATTTCTTAGCGAACTTCTGCGACTTTGAGCGTATCTATCTATCTATCTATCTATCTATCTATCTATCTATCTATCTATCTATCTATCTATCTATCTATCTATCTATCTATCTATCTATCTATCTATCTATCTATCTATCTATCTATCTATCTATCTAGCCGCCTACGACTTTGTGCTCTCCTGGTCGCTTGGTTCATCGAATGTGCACCAAAATTGCTATGGCGTAACATGACTGTATGACGAACATAAATGACAAGTCATAACATGAAAATCACGACACGCATGTCATGTACAGCATGATTTACATGCTACGCTCATGGTGCGCTGGCGGCAGTTTCGCTGGCTTGATCTACCCCGAAATTGGTATTGCGCGACGTGACTTTGTGACGAACATAAAAACACGAGTTAACATGACAATCATGACACGCATGTCATTTACAGCATGACTTACGTGCCACGCTCATGGGGCGCTGTCGGCGGTTTCGCTAGATTTATATACACCAAAATTGGTATTGCGTGAGGTGACTGTGTGACGAACATAAAAACACGAGTTAACATGACAATCATGACTCGCATGTCATGCACAGCATGACTTACGTGCCACGCTCATGGGGCGCTGGCGGCGGCTTCGCTAGCTTGATCTACCCCGAAATTGGTATTGCGCGACGTGGCTGTGTAACGAACATAAATAACACGAGTCAACATGAAATCATGACACGCATGTCATGTGCAGCATGACTTACGTGCCACGCTCATGGGACGCTGGCGGCGGTTTCGCTAGATTTACCCCCCCCCCGAAATTTTTCAGTTTTGCTTGCGTATATATACACGCACACATACAAACGCACGCACGAACATACATAAAGTATGGTTGAGCCCCCCCCCGAAAAAATTTCTGGCTACGCCCCTGTGTCGCACATACACGCATATCAGAGTTCATGTAATGCGGGTATGTGCCAAAGTGATACAGAGTCTCAACCAACACTGTAACGGCGAACACACACATTAACACGCAAGGAAAGTGACAATAATATTAATTGCTTGGATTTTATGTCCCAAAACCACGAAATTATTATGACAGACGCCATAGCGAAGGGCTCCGGAAATTGTGACCATCTGGTATTCTTTAACGTGCACCGAGATCGCACAGTACATGGGCATCTAGCATTTTGCGTCCATGGAATTGGAACCGCCGCGGCCGGGATTGAACTCGCGACCTACGGGTCAGCAGCCGAACACTGTAACCGCTCCACCACCGCGACCGACGCAAGGAAAGTGGGGGAGCTGAAGACAGAACACGCCTGGAAGACGCTGAAATACCATCCACTCGTCCACGTGGTCCGCAAGGTGGACTACGTGGATTGCAAGAAAACGGGGGTGAATGCTACCCTACAATAAATCTGCCGAGAAAACGAGACCTCTGATCATTACCGGTGACTTCAATATCGACTTATCAAGACCCAACCATGTCTGGTCCTTATACTGCGTATAAGGACCAGCACCTGGACCCAATGTGTGGTCCTTATACGGCGTATAAGGACCAGACATTGGGTCCAGCTGCTGGTGCTCACTGATCACGGTGATGATGACCTTGTTCAAGAACTTTCAAGAGCCCTCCTACACATACACACAGGTTCATGAAATGTGCGTGCGTTCTCCGTCATAACGGACATGTATAAGCATAACATCATCATCATCACAATCATCATCATCATCATCATCATCAGCCTGTCTACGCCCAGTGCAGGGCAAAGGCCTCTCCCATGTTCCGCCAATCAACCCGGCCCTGTGCTTTCTGCTGCCACGTTATACCTACAAACTTCTTAATCTCATCTACCCATCTAATTTTCTGTCTTCCTCTCACGCGTTTGCCCTCTCTTGGAATCCAGTCAGTTACCCTTAATGACCACCGGTTATCCTGCCGACGTGCTACGTGCCCGGCCCATATCCATTTCTTCTTCTTAATTTCAACTATGATATCCTTAACCCCCGTTTGTTCCCTTACCCACTCTGCTCTCTTCCTGTCTCTTAGGGTTACACCTATCATTTTCCTTTCCATCAGCATAACAACTGTAACGCAACTGCAACAACTGTGACTGTAAAGCCCCAACCACTGGCACGCGTATGCACGCGTATGCACGCGCCTAGGCGTCAAATGCGCCTCTCGGCGTCGGTCGCGGAGGGCTGTACGCGTCCATACGCCTCGAGGCGCGCGGGGTCAAGACGACTTTGGTATTTTCGCCTACGTCACCACGCGTACGGCGCGCCAACCAATCAGAGGCCGGCATGGGCCGGCGGCGCCAACCAATCAGAGGCCGCAATACCTCTGAGTGCTATGCCTAATGGCCGCCTCTTCGAAGGCACCTCCGAGTGCTGGGCAAGCACGGAAACTACGGTCGCAAACGCTCCTGAGTGACCGCGTCGTCATCCAGTACGTCGACGACACGGCGAACGACCGCGAGTGCTACCAGTGGGACGCTGTTTCGTGCCGAGTTCAAGCGACACCAACAAATCCAGCGAATGCTTCCCGGCTGCCCTTGCCCCGGTGTTGAGTGCCATCGTCGACCGAGTGAAAACATCGTACCTACTATGCGGCATGTCACTGCTCCTGTGCTCTGATCTGTGTGTATCTGCGCTCGGAACGGGTGTAAACATGCTTCGGAGGTTTGAAGTCCTCAGCGTGAGCCCTCGCCTACCACGAAGTCAATTCAGAGCGGTCTTGAGTGCGACCGTCGACCGAGTGAAAACATCGTACCAACTACTGCAGCATGTCGCTGCTCCTGTGCTCTGATCTGTGTGTATCTGCGCTCGGAACGGGTGTAAACATGCTTCGGAGGTTTGAAGTCCTCAGCGTGAGCCCTCGCCTACCGCGAAGTCAACTCAGAGCGGTGTCGTCTGCATTCAGCGTAGGCCTCTACCGTCGAGTTCGTGTGAACCATTTCATGTGAGGAAGTTTGGTTGAAGGAAATTGATGGTAGTTGTTTCCGTCGAAACATAGACGCTATATATCACGCTAGAGACTTCGCGTGGCGCTTACGCAGGAGTTTTTAACCGCAGTGTGTTTGTTTTCAACATCGCCATTCGCCTCATCATTGCCGAAAGCGAACATCGCACTTGCCAACGCATTTCGGTGATGTGACAACGTACGTGAGGAGGATTTGCGGATTTTACGACGCTGAAACATTGGTTGACTTCGGCGCAAATCGTTTGCGTGTGTTGCCAAGCTAACAACAAGCGTGCGCTTGTTGGTAGCAGTGTGACGTGTTTTCGTGCCGGGTACCAGCGACGCCGACACATTAAGCTGTCAGCGGTCTCATTTACATTCATATATAAAATAGAAGCTCGAACGTGAGCGAGTGTGGTGATCGAAAAAGGAAGTTGCATGATTAAGTGCTGCTAGTGTTGCCTGCTATTTCACATCTTGACTCTTGGTCTGCTTCTCTGCCGTGCAACTACACCTTAGCACATGCCCAGTTGCACATGCCTTGTTTTGCAGGTTGTCTATTCTGACACACATTCTCCCTCGTCTTTTCTGATACTCATAGACGGGAGAATGTTAACAGTGGCGCTTCTCCATCGTTTTACAGTTTACCTAAATATAACACGTTTTGTTTACAGCTGGACAGCTAATTTGCTAAAAAGCTTGTAAGTGACAAGCACCTCCATTGAAATCTGAGGTGCACAATGACACGATAGTAAGAAGAGAAGAGCATGACATCACACGTATGTGCAGAAGGAATGAAAGTGCAATCTTACTGTGCTGCTCTTTGTTTAGAAGGAATTCAAACGGTGCCTCACTGGAACCTCAGACACTTGTGAGACCATTATAAACTGCGCACATATTTATCTCTTCCTCCAGACTGAATCCAGCTGAAATAATTCTTTGATGGTTTCAAATGCCAAATCCTTGGATGTATTGCAAGGACTATTTCATTTCTGTTCAGTTCTTTGTATATGCACTAACTTAGACTATGCATGCACTTAAGCATAATTGAAATATGAAGACATTCATTCAGTTTAGCTATGTTAGACAACTTGCCAAAGACTTTTATACAGTGCTCTGGTGCAATCCTATGAGCGATATCTGTTGTATCATGAAGTTTCAGGGAAAATTTATTATGTTAGAGGGTATTTTGACTACTGATGACGTGCAAAGGCCTTCTACGCAGTGCTTGGTTCCAGTCTTATGACTGATATCTGTCGCATCATGAAGTTTCAGGCACGATTTATTATATTAGAGGGTACTTTGACCACTGACGACTTCCAAAGGCCTTCTACACAGTGCTTGGTTCCAATCTTATGACCGATATCTGTCGCATCGTGAAGTTTCAGGCACGATTTATTATATTAGAGGGTTTTTTGACTACTGACGACGTCCAAAGGCCTTCTACACAGTGCTTGGTTCCAATCTTATTACCGATATCTGTCGCATCGTGAAGTTTCAGGCACGATTTATTATATTAGAGGGTATTTTGACTACTGGCGACGTCCAAAGGCCTTCTACACAGTGCTTGGTTCCAATCTTATTACCGATATCTGTCGCATCGTGAAGTTTCAGGCACGATTTATTATGTTAGAGGGTATTTTGACTACTGACGACGTCCAAAGGCCTTCTACACAGTGCTTGGTTCCAATCTTATGACCGATATTTGTCGCATCATGAAATACCAGGTGTGGTTTGTTGCGCTAGAGGATATTTCGACTAGTACACACAACGTGCAAAAACCAGTGCTCGGTTCCAATCTTATGGCCGATATCTGTCGCATCATGAAATGTCAGGTGTGGTTTGTTGCGACATTTAGACTACAGACAACGTCCAAAAGCCTTCTACACAGTGGACAGCTGCAATCACAATCTTGACATAACCCATTTTTTTGTGCACACTAACATGTTCAAATACAGTTTTTTCTGATATTTACGAACACTGGAATGATGTACCTGGTTCCGTTCGTGAAATGAATGTATCTGATTTTCGGAGGCACTTGTATTATATTAATGTTCTATTTCTCTCAATTTTTACCCAGTTGCACTCAACAGGTGGCGATATCTGCTTTTGTTGAAGCAGTTATTGCGATATTACTGTATACATTCTTTCCTTTTGTATTCATGTACACCACTCCTGCAGTAGTCCTGCATTGGGCTGCAATATTTGAAAATAAATAAATAAATAGAATGTTTATTTATGAACTCGATGCGTATTTTGTGGTGAACAGTGCATGTTCATTTATTAGAAAACAAGAAAGTCAGGCCATACTTGCAGTGCTACAGTTTACCTGCATTTTGTTGCTAGACGGGACATAAGTAACTGTGAGTTTCCAGTAATGTTGGTTTCTTGTTTCCATGCTACTGAAAAAAATTTGAGTTATATGTATGCTTGCTCCAGGATCCGAACTTCTCACTGTTGGCCCATGTAATAAACTGTAACTCATATTAGGCAGCTAGAATATTAGTCACGGTGACACCCGTGGTACGCGGCAGGGGAGTAGCCAAGGGGGGGGGGGGGTTCAAACCCCCCCCCCCCCGAAGTTTTTGAATTTTGCTTGCTCATATATACACGCACACATACAAACGCACGCACGAACATACATAATGTATGGTTGAACCCCCCCCCCCCCCGATAAAAATTTCTGGCTACGCCCCTGGTACGCGGGAAAGCCGTCTTTTTGTTAATGTGAAAAGTATTAGTCGTTATGCGGCGAATTTTTAGGGCACCTCGTTTGGACTTTGCAGCACACGTCTATTTCCTTTTTTTTTCGTAACTAAAGTACGTGCCAAGAAACGACGTCAAGCTCACCGACGGTGCGGGCGACGCCGCTCCCGTCCGCTTCTTGGAGCAGAACCATTTTCATGAACAGGATGATTATATTCGTGTTGGGCACTAATAGCATGGCCGTGAACAGGCGTCAACAAGGCGATCGCACAAGCGTTGGCGATCTCGCAAACATCGTTGGCTGTGTCCCGTGATGCAGATGTGAACTTAGCAGCGCACGCGCCGATGTCGATTACTTGTGCATACCGTCGTTGTTACTTTGGTCATTGCGATGTTAATTACTTCTTAAATAGTCAAAACAGTGGTGAGTGAAGCACAATCAATATTTTAATGACAGTCTAATTCACTTCGATTGATAACGCACCGTTCTAGGCTGTACATGGACAGTTTTAAACAAAAAGGTCAGGCAACACTGTGCCTCCGCCGAAAGCGAGCGTCGGTGCGGTCGACGCTTGCCAGTGGTCGCGCCCTTTTCCTCCACGGGGCGCGCCGCGACGCATTTGACGTGTAGGCGCGTGGAACGCGTGCCGGCGCTTGCCAGTGGTTGGTACTTAACGCACGTGCAGTGCGCCTGCGCGTGCCACTCGGCTGCGTGCCATATATCTAGGGAAACTTTCCTAAAAGAAGCTTAGTTGCGAGTAACGCCTGTCCTGTGCATCTGTGTTCCTTCTTTGTCCTGTTCGGATTCGCGCTATCCAGTATTGAAGGATATAAGCACTACATATCCGCTTACCGCGTCGGGTGTCGATAACAACCATGTTGCTGTTGGCACCGCTACGCAACTGTAAACAGCTGGTTATATAATACATATTGGACTCCTGAACACATGAGTGTGCGTATACCGCTTCCACATTTCTCTAGCGTCTTTCCGTGACGTTTCGCTCAATATGAAAAATTACGCCAGTCACCATCCCACGCATGCTTCGCATAACATCGATTCCCACATTAGGTGCGATCTGCCGAATTTTTTTCTTCTCCTTCATTTTTCTTTGTGCCTTCTTTATATATATATATACGTACGTATACATATCCGGGGCATCACGGCGACGGCGACGGCAAAAATCAGCCGAGAGTGTTCATATAATTGCTATCGCAATAAAATTTTAGCGTAAGACTTTTTTGTGAATACGAACGCAGGTTATGAATCGCGAAGGAAATGACACTTTCGCATCCGAGGACATGTGACGCCTGTTTGAGAAGCTGATTGCAGCAAGTCAGCTAAGACAGCAGGATATAACAGTGCCGAAATGTATAGGGTAATTCATTGCACATGTGAAGAAAAACGAACGCTCCAACATTTTATCACTGTGCACCGCAGTACCAACAGGGCAATCCCGAGTACACGTGGTGTGTAGAAAGTGCCTTATGGCAAATAACTGGTATTATATTACAGGCGATTCAGTGTTTTACGTATTTCCCTACTATGTTTCGATAAAGGGATGTTTCGCTGCGTTATTAATATGTCACGAAAAGTTAGGGGTGTGAGTGAGTCAGTGGCAATTCAGTGCAATCTCGTACACTCTGGCATCTGCTGCCTTGCCTTGATTTTAGCGGCTATTGGCACTTGATTTAAATGGAGCAAGATATAATCACCCCTTGCACGTGCGCGTAATCACAGATAATTTCCAATGTCTTGTAGTGACTTTATTATTAGAACTAACAGACAATAATGCCAAGTAAAGCATAGGAGGCGTTATTTGTTCTAGGCTAATGAGGATATAAATGTGAATAAAGTAAAGTGGACGAAAACATAACTTGCCGCCGACAGGGACCGAACCTGCCACCATCGAATAACACGTCCGATGCTCTACCACTGAGCTACGGCAGCGGTCATCCTCCCATCCACTTCATGGGGTATATATGTGCGTTTAAAGTCAGCGCCGATCGCAGCCATAGCGGCGAGTGTAGAAGAATCTTTTTTCTGCCTGTTGGCGTCACGTAACACGTGATCTTTTTACGAGCTGGCAGCTTCCAGATCCATTGCAACCCTTCCTTGTTTTGTTTGCTCTTTTTGCGCGAGTGACGTGGCGCCGTTTTTTTCTTCACCATTGAAACTGCGTTTGCCTAAGCAATGATGTTTCTGACAAGTGCACTTGAGTGCCCCTTTTTGATGGGTTTCTTGACGTCTTGAAATGAGCCATGTCGCTGCACGCACGAAAGAGGACGCGCGCTGCGTCCCCCTTCCGCTGGCGAAAACCGCAGCGACGCTCCGCTTAGGCAGCCCGTAAGCGGAGCGTGGGCCTCACTCCGCTAACCCGCTTACGGCCGTAGCGGAGGGCGCATGCGCACTAGCGTTCCCGTTTCGCTTAGCTGCTGAGCGGAGCGTAAAAACGACAAACTAAATTAAGTGCTTTTTTTGTTGAATCTGCCCATTGCTTGGTAATTATTTCGTAGCAGACCTTGTGATGGCACCATTTCAAGCACCATCTTTATCCTGCAAATGTTTGCTTAAAAGGTAAAATGGAAACTTAATTCCACCTTCGCAGTGCATTTTACTGCGTATTACATGGAAGATGTTTGGACAGGCAGTAGAAGTCTGAACTGTTACCAGATTTAGAACGTAGGCTTTTCAGCATGACTTAAGCTTGCTGTGTCCTTGTAGTCTGGCTCCATGCACAGCACTCCATGTATGCCCTCCATTCCAATTATTCTACATTGTTTTTACCTCATACGGTTGCGTTCCTGTCAGTCATTGTTACCAAAACCAGGTATAATAGATAAAGTTATCTGTGGTCCCATTTTCAGTGTTGTCTTACGCTTTGACCTGCAAGGTGGTGCCGGTGGGAGATTTCTCCTGTGCGTTGTTGAACAATAAAAAAAATTCGCAGCGTGCACGTTAACTAAAAGCCGAATTCTTCTGTCTCTCATTCCCCATTAGCAGCCATTGGCACGTTCCAGTAGGAAACGTTAGTAGAAGTAGAAGTGTAAGTGTTAGCTAAAAGCCGACTTCTGCTGTCTCCCATTCCCACTAGCAGCCATTGTTTACCTCCAAGGTAGCGCCTGGTGAGATTTCTCCTGTGCGTGATTAAACAATAAAAATTTTGTTCAAAACGCCGTTGATTGATGAAATAAACCAACGAAAGACGCCAGATGTTTTGTAAAAGCAAAACGAAAGAACGCCAGATGTTTCTAAAGCAAAACGAAAAGACGCCAGCTGCTTAACGAAAGACGCCAGATGTTTTCTAAGCAATGGTTTTCTAAACAATGAAAATTCACAGCGTACATGTAAAATTAAAGTGCGCTGCAAGTCGTCATAACTCATCGAACCTTTAGTATAAACGCGCCCGATCTCACGTCGGTGATGATGTACTGGGCAGAATTCACGGAAGATTCACGGTTTACCAATGAACCTCCGCAGCTTCGCCCACTCATCATCATTCACTCCGTGGATATGCTGTGATTTTTAAAGGCCCCCTATTCTGGCACGTATAAGTGAAAAACGTGGCTGATCCCTCTCTCATAGGAATCGGTATAACACGAAAGTGAAACGTGTCGTCACAGAAGTAGTTGATTATTAGATGCGAAGCATCTTATGGCAGAGCAACGTTGCTTGTTGGGCGAGTTGGAACGAGTCAGTCATAGCGTAGTTCAGCGCAAAAACAGGCAACAGACGAGTGGTAGGACAAGGACACAGCGCATCCTTCCAACTAATAATCCAATAAACTTTAGTTGAAAGAATGCGCTGTGTCCTTGTCCTCTCACTCGTCTGTTGCCTGTTTTTTGCGCTGAACTACGCTATGACTTATGGCAGAGTTCAACCCGGTGGTGGTGTGCGGCGTGACCACCCTTGCTCCGCACGCGCATACCCTCTCCACACACCTCCTCGCCTCTCCCCCTCTCTACTCCCACTACCCCTCTCCACTCCCTCTCCTCGTTTAGATAAAAGGCTCGTGTTAGGTCGTACACACGGTCAGTCACTGCGCCGTCTGCGCTGGTGTCATGAGTTCCAACGTCAACGTCGGCGCCAGTTGCAGTAATACCTTAACTCCTGCCGAGATCGCGGAGCAGCGGGTGGAGCAACGGAAGGCTCGACGCGCCGAAGCGCAACGTATACGTCGGCAAGCGGAGCCCGAGCTCCGGGCTAGGGAAGCCCAGCGCAAACGGCAACGTCGGCGGGAAACTACTACGGATGAAACGCGGGCTCGACATGCCAAAACGCTGCTTCGCATCGCCTCATGGTCCCTTTTAGCGGGAGATGGTGTAATTTTGATAGATCATTGGCATATGAGAGCTTGTACAATGTCTACTGTTGTTTGGCAGATAGCTCAGCTTGATGTCGACGCACTCACGTTGACACCTAGTGGCACATCTCCGTACCGACGACTAACGCCCATGATTATGATTTAACCCTTGCAGTAGCTGAAGTTCTTCACATATATGTGGACACCGTATATGGTGAACCCCGCGCAAATATGACATCAACAAGCGCATAGTGAACACTGATAATCGATATGCACTCCTTCAAACCATCGTGAAACGCGAAGAGAAACGCTACGTGCGTCGTGCCTTCCCTCTAGCCTGGTCGTTAAGTCTCAGAGGGCGAGCGGGGAACGCGGTGCGATAGCCAGGCGAGCGTCGGAGAGCTATTTCTGGATGCTATGAGCCAGGCTTGTGCTAAAGCCACCACTGTTAAAGCGTTGACGAAATTGCATTTCATTCGAAACGCGCCGAGTCAGACCGTCGTAGCAACAGCGCGTTCTTTCTTTTGTTTCGAGCCTTGTGGCACACATGTCACCGCCCTGATATAAAAGGGACGCTCATAGCATCCATCCATGCATCCAAGAGCGCCGAGAGGAAAGTGTGAAAGATAAAAAGCGCGTTCATGTGACCTCCATTATGTGTTTGACGGTAGCTCAGTGGGCTAAACGCCTGGAAGCCATCGTCGCGGTCCGGGAGTTCATGGGTTCGACTCCTATCAACAAAATTTTTTCTTGTAATTTTTTTCTTTGCCAGTTGATGGCATTCATTTTGGTGGACCCTGGCTTTAAAACACTTTCGTGTTAATAAGAGAAAGGCATCTGTCAATTAAGCGAACCTGTGAACCCGATGAATTTATTGTTTGGTGTGCGCCTGAGGCACCGTGCAGTCGAGTTTTCCCGTATGACTGCAGCGCCAGAACGCACAGCCTAGCGTATAAAAAAAGCAACATTGAGACGGGGCCGGTCAAAATGGAACACGATGTGCGCGTCTCCCTCCCTGCATTAGTGGGCGGACTGCGGCCGGGCTACACGGGGGACGCGTTCGCGCGTCTGTTTTCTGCGTGCCCCTAACGGCCAATGTCAGCGAACATGGGACGGGCCAGTGCGAGCAACGCAGCTCCCTCTGGTCAGTGGACGGCGCAACAGTACAGTTCATCCAGACTCACTCAAGAAATGAATTTTATGCTTAGGGCTCACTCGGACTTCGACGCTCCGAAACCTTCTTCAATCGGACTCACTCGGATTCGAACTCCTCAAAATGTTACTCAGCCGGACCAATGAGCCGGACTCACTAAGACTCAGACTGATGGCTCGATCTGTGTGAGTAAGTCGATTGATAAGTGAGTTTGCCGACCTGTGCAGCTGGCTACTTTCGTCTGACAAGTGTTATGCCATGTGTGACTGCGAAAAAAAAGCAAAAAACGACTAAATTTGCATAAATGCAGCCTACTTCCGGGCTATCGCGTGACCTTCCGGCCGGAGAACGTGGGCCAAGTGGGGACATCGTCTGCCATTCGTAAGATGACGGCCCTGTGGCAGAGCGGCGTCGTTGCCTTCATAGGACCCGACGAGAACTGCTATGCTGAGGCACTGGTCGCTGACGCCTGGAACCTGCCCATGATCACATACGTGAGTGATTGAATGTGCACGTGTTTGCCGAATGCTTATAGCAAGCAGCTGTCGTTCTTGAAACGTAGTATCCAGTTTCAGCTCTCAAAAGTTAAATGATCGTAAATAAAGTGCACAAAAGTATGACAAAACTGGTAGCACGCTTAACCTTCGAATGATGTTACTGTACAAAAACTACAATATTTAAACGAAACCACGCGTGCGTGCTACTGATGAGAGTGTCTGTTCTCTCAGCTCCCTTCTCTGGCGATATCGTTTTCCTATTTTACACAAACGAAGCAATTGCAATGAAGGACGTTTACTGCGTTGGTCGGAGAGAACTTATAACACCGTTCCGAATTTGCAGCGTTCCCACGCGCACTCGAATGCGGGAGCGCGTTCCATCTGCGATAAGAAATGCTGTAAAATATGCAGACCGTCGACCTAGTCAGCACCTGTTTTTTTATGTAGCGGCCGTGGCACTGTATACAAAGTTTGAATTTAACGCAGGTGAGGAATAGCGTTGTGTGTTTGCCTATTCTGCCCATTTGTGCTACACATGAAGAAGTCGTCTATTCCAGTGTTCGCAAGAATGCATGGATATGTCACTAATGTATCGCGTATAAGACCGACTCTCAGCGCCAGAATACAGCATTTGTTCGCTTGTTTCAGTCTCATAGGCATTTTAACACTATTTCGTTCCATATATAGTAGCATTTTCAGAGAAGAAAATATGGTGAAAATTGTCGGTTATTTGTACGTGATACCGGTGAGGCATTTTAGGATTAGCACGTGCATGGGAAAATGGGCCAATACAGTCGGGCATATCACCAGCGCTCCGTGGCAAGTTGATTGGGCTTGAAGGGGTAGATATAAAATGTGCACAAATTAAAGACGAGTGAATACTAAATAGTTTGTTCAGGACGAAAGTACACAACCCCGCGGCTCACCAGAAGTCACCACAGAGAAATGAATATTATTAGGTGCCATATACTGTCTTCAGCACAGGCGGGCGTATGACGATCTATGTTTAATTACCTTTATTTTCGACGTCACTATGGGTAAAAGACAAGAACAATTGACTTTCTTAAATATAAGCGTTAAAAGTGTCTTCTACTTCAAACGCAACCGCCATTGCAGATACCACATGAGCCTCCTCAATTTCCGAGCTTCGTGCACGTGCCCCGTGACTTTGACACACAGCTCCGCAGGGAGCATGTCTTTTGCCCAAGGAAAACTGGAAGGCTGGCGACGCTCAAACTTTGCGTTCGTTCAGCGTCCTTCATCTGTCAAAGGCACCGCAAAACAACTTGGCTGATAGGCACTAATTGGGAAACTCATCAGAAGAAACTTGTCCACGACGAATTCTGATATTGACTGCGGTGGAAGCCGGTCGTTGCCTTCGCACACGGCCCAATCGCCATCGATTCGTTTAGAGGAACACTGCGATGAAAGCCGCATTAATGAGCCGTCCGCAGTAGCTTGCCGAGAATGAAGTCCCGACTCGTTCTCATTTATCTTCCTTCTAAGTGCATATAGTTGCTGTGGTGGTAAATTACGTTCCTAATGAAATCTGGCAAGATAAAGCTTGAACCGAGGCGCGGCTCGGCTTCGCACCGCCATCGTCTACATCACGCCCGAAAATCTAATCACCGCTGTCTAACATTTCTCGTTTGCAGAGATGTGCATATACTTCGTAAGAAGCGCGTCGCTCAAAAAAAAAATGTTCTTTCAACGTTCACACCACGTCCGCGGAATCGGGCACTGAAAATCAAATACCACTTCTCCTTAAGTGAGGTAGTGCTTATTCGTTTACTGAAAACTAATTTCCTGGCTCTTGTAATCGCTGCCAGTTCTAACAACTTCAAGTCGATGACCTCCGCAGAGAACGCAGTGCACAGGCCACTTCATTGGGAAATCAGTTCTGCGGAAGCTCGCTTAGCTGGAGAAAGGTACATTAAAGAGTGAGTGAGCGAGAACTTTATTGTGGTCCAAAAGTGGCAGAAGCTGAACGCGACTGGATGTCCCGCTAGCTCAGCCAGAAGCGGTCCTGATGAGCAGTCATGCGTATCTATGAATGTTACGCGTTAAATTGTGCGCTGCGGATACAACATAGATAACAATGTGTTCTTGTATCACAACACGCTATGTGATACTTAAAGAGTCAGATGTGTCCCGCTATCGACCCGAATCGACGATGGCTGTCAGCAACGCCGTTCAATAGTGTTTACACAGCGCTGGTTGCAGTTCCGTTGAGAGGGCCAATATTTTAATTATTGCTTGCCGAAGTCGATCATGTTGCTATGGTCACGGCTTCAAGTTAGCAGTGAAATAGACGTGAAATCATCGCCGCTGCTGTGGAAAATGGGAAGCCTGCTTCCTTGTGCGGCTCTGTCCACTCTTGGGAGTGGAAAGTACTCATGGGAGCAGAAAGCACAGCGACCTTAATGAAAGACATGGTGTCTGAAGAGAGTGGCACTCGCACTCACTGTGTACCTTGTGAGTAACTCAGCCGAGCCATCTTCTTTTCCTTCTTAGTCGACGTATTTTTCTTTTTTTTCTATCTCAATTTTGTGTGTGTTTCTTTATATGTCTTTCTCCCTCGGTGCATTTTCTGTCTGTTTTTTTTTTCTATTTTCCCTCTTTCTGCCCTTTCTTTCTCTCTATTTCTTTATTTCTCTTTCTTTCTCTCTGTCCACCACGGTGGTGCGCCGGCTACGGTGCTCGGCTGCTGACCCCGAAGGTTGCGGGTTCGATCCCGGCCGCGGCGGTCCCACTTCGATAGATGGGAAATGGCTGCGGCCCGTATACTTAGATTTAGGTGTATGTTAAAGAACAGCAGATGGTCGGAATTTCCGGAGCCCTCCACTACGGCGTCTCTCATAATCATATCGTGCTTTTGGGACGTAAAACCCCAGATCTTCTTCCTATTATTAGTTATATTATAATAATTATTATTATCTGTTTCTCTCTCTTTCTCTTTGTGCCCTCGTTCTGTCTCGCATCAGAGGTAATGCTTCCCACGGAAGACAAATCAGCGCACGTGTTCTGGGAGCGACGCAGAATATGAAGAAGATGATGAAGAGAGCGGCTGTCGGTTCATGATCATGGTAGTTTTCGGGTGTCGCCACACGGCACCACAAAAAGCTTAACAGCTGCGCTCTAAAAGTTAGATGGCCGGTTTTCGCATGCAGATCTTAGGCGCCCGTTCCTTGGTTGAGCGTGGCAGGCAAATGGGGCGAGTTAGGCAACGTAGTGTCTAGGACAGATAAGCAATGGCGAGTTGAAGCGACGAAATAGGTAGCAAAGTATCAAAAACGAAGCCGAGGATAGCAGAGGGTTAGGTGAAGTGATGAGGCCAGGAAGCTCGCAGGAACAGATTGGAATCATCTTGGCCACGACGAGGTGAATAGGTGATTATTGGTAGTGGCCTCCGTCTTGCAGTCGACGTAAGATTGGCTGACGACGATGATGACGACGACAAACATTCGGGTTCGCAGAGCACACTGCAGCAGGTACACTGAAAGCAGGATGTCGTTAATGTCCTGCACAGGCTTTTTTTTTTTTTGTTCACAGAAGTTAGGCCCCGACGTTATCAGAAGTAGCTTTAAGACCTCCTGTAAAACTTTGGTTTTGGTTTTCACGCAGTTTACGTCTGAACATCATATTTTTTTTTTCAAGTTCGTAGGAAATGCTACAGACCACGTGAGTCTCAAATTATAAAGTAGCGCTCATACTACCATCGTAAGCACACGCTTAAAGGCTTAAAGAAGCCTTTTGGCTTCTTTAAGTTTGATATTGTGACGAACTTTACTCGAAACACCGTTTCTTCCTATCCGATGGATCTTATCTCTTCGTGCTGTATTAGTGCCTTGTATATAGCATCCCTGAAGAGGCAAATTCGTTGCTTTGCGGAATTACTCCTGCTTTCAAACAATAACAGAAATAAGATACACGTTGATTTAAAATGTGATCTCAGAGAAGTTGGTTAATCAGTTAGTTTTTATGGCACACACGCGACTACGGCTACGCAGTGCCACACACATTGTGTTAAGTAATGAACAGAAAGAGCTCCGTATTTCAAAAACAAATATAAAAAGTCAGCTTCCTGTAAAATTCTAAGCATATCAGACAGGCTTACAAGTGGATCATCTCCTACAAACAGACTGGGGCGGAGAGGTGCGCGAAGTTCGTATAATTCGCGGAAACGTTTTTGTCTTTTTGTCGCGAAAATTTCCGAGAAGTGATCTGTGTTCCCCAGAATAGGTGCATTCAGTAATATACAACGAAACGGCCCTATCGTGTATATGTGCTTCAAAATATACGGTTTGCTATCATTGCTGGTGTGTGTGTGTGTGTGTGTGTGTGTGTGTGTGTGTGTGTGTGTGTGTGTGTGTGTGTGTGTGTGTGTGTGTGTGTGTGTGTGTGTGTGTGTGTGTGTGTGTGTGTGTGTTTTAGAGCGGCCCTTGATTCCTTCGCATGTTTTTTTCTCGAAGGTAATATAATGTTACTTTTCTAAGCATTTACGTGTCACTCTGCTAATGATGTAAGCAGATTAATTAGGCAGCTTACTCCGAGCTATTGAAGCATGGCTAGTGCGTTTGAAAGGACCAGGCTTCGCGGAAGAAGGAAGCTTTCAACAGGCGTGGATTAAGAGATCCCCTTCTAATTAGGATTTTTTTCGCAGCGCTGCTCTGATCTGCGAGTGTCCGGCCGATCCTTCGGGACGTTCGCCCGAACTCTGCCGCCGCTGTCCAAGGTCTCTAAGTCGGTCATCTCTCTGCTACGTCACTATCGCTGGGATCAGGTGAGTAGTATGCTGAGCTTATATTTGAGAAGGCCGGTGCGAGAAGGATAAAATTGTATTATTCTGTGAAACTGCGCAAAACAAAGAAGTACCGAAGAAACAGGCGGAAACAATGACAAAAGGAAAGAAAACACAGTAATGACAAAGCTGATAGTTTATTTGAAGAAATGTAACACAGATATTATTAAACCCAAGTCCTAAAGACGTTTGGCATGGGCATGACGCAGCTGAGCTGCGAAGCTCTGCCAACAAGAATAGCCGAAGTCACAGCTTATAGATGTAGCGAAATTATTTATCGTGATACATGAAAGACGATTCACTTTAAAGCGGTCACGAACCACTTTTCCAAGCTATCCCCAAATTATCTCAGTGTCGCAGTCTATTTTCTCACGAATCGATTGCCGCAAAGTTTCTCGCATCAGTCAGGAACGAACGTAGTTACAGGACTTTGTCGCGCGATTTAAGACAGTTCTCTCTTCTCTCGTCCCGACGACCCCGCTGGAAGCTAGCAGGGAGGGAATGGCGAGGAGGAAAGAGGTTACGTCAGCGCGCGTCATGAGCGCGCGCGATGAGAAGCGATCGCTCTCTCCCATCGGGATTACAGCGCGTGAGTCATGGCAAGAGTGTGGCTCACTGTGTAACGTTAGCAGGCTATGCAGCGCAGCGCCGCGGCACCCCGTGGCAAGAAGCGCATGTGATCCAGAAGCCGCTCTTCAGTTATGCCGAGTATCGGCCGACAGCATGCTACCCGCTTTTCGACGTCAAACAGCGTGCGCCGGCAGCTCCGAAGCGACTGAAGACGGGCCCAAGGTAAATGTAAATGGTAGCGGAGCTTCCATAGAAGCCCATACGTTCAGAAAATGGCTGCTCATCAGCTGCTCATGGGGCTTGGCGCCATCTGTGTGAGGAGGGAACACTTCCGGCGGAACAAAAAATAAAGCGGATGTGACGCAATATCCGGTAAAAAAGTGACGTCATTTTGTTGGCACTAGCGCGAAATTTGACCTCAAAATATTTTTCCTAGGCCCCTGATCACTAAGGACTCGCGCTACAGCGAGCCGGCAAGCCCTTGGCGAATGCGCTTGAAGCCAACGCTAGCTAAACTAGTATCGACCCGTGAATAAACAGCCGTGTTTAAGTGTACCGTCGTGGAATTCGCCTTGGTTTTACCAGGAAACTTTATTCTCTGAGCTTTTATTCTGCGTTCGTGTGATCTTCCACAGCGTGAATAACGTAGGCAGCAGCGTACATCTCATATTTGCAGCGTTGCTTATTTGCTTCGCACATGCGCAGGGGACTTAAAGAGCGCATTGCATGCGTGCTTCAGTTCTAACGAGAAGAAATGACGCCTGGTCACGCCAAAATAATGATATTTCAGTTTTATTCAATGGTCACAATAAAGCAATTTAACACACCCTACACAATGAGCAACAAATGTCATAAGTACAAAAGGTGCGTACACTACGTGCACTATGTTTTGCCTTTTGTTCCGATAAATTAACCTTACGTGTAACGTATCAAGACATGCGAATTGTAGCGATCGTAGCGCGACAGATAACTTAGCGATCTGCTCACCGATAACCGGAAATATAGTAGGCACCGCATGTTCACGAAGGAAACCGGGCAGCAGGAATACTGATCCATGAAAATCCAGCAAGCACACTACTCCGAACCGTTGCCCCGGTGTCTTATCTAGAAGAGAGGGCTCGCCAGGCGTACGCGTGCTGCTATTGCATCCTTGGAACACCACATCGTTTCCGCTAGTACCGAGGAAAGCGTTCGGCGTGAAATGTTAGCCGCCTCGTGCCGTTGTCCGTTGAACACCGTAGCCAACACGTTCACCAATGATGAAACGCACATCGCAACTTCGCGCACACAAAAATCAAATTTTCACCACAATAATTCACAGCACGCATGCAAGTGCGAAACACCAGCACACCTGAGGGGGTGTGTCGCCGCAGGACGAACTTTACGCGCGCCTTTCCGAACACTACAATGACTGCGTCGCAGAGCAATGGCATGTGTCATTCTTTAGAGGGCGCTAATAAGATTTTTGATAATGCATATACATTTTCATGAATTCTTTGTACACTGGATCTAAATAAATGTTATTCTGAAATAAATCTCGGTCATAAAATATAAATATTATTTTGTTGTTGAATGAAATTAGGTTTTTTGTTATTAGTGTTTGTTCCCACCACACCTAGTCGCGCTTCAATCGCTACTCCCATAACTCCCCATGCTGATGTCGCTGACAATAGGATCTGAACCGCTTTTTCGCCCGAAGCTTCGCGACCTATTTGGATAGACCTTGACGGGCCTTTGTATTCGCAATGCCCATAAACTGTCACGCCACCAAGCGGATGTCAGAAGAACCCTCACGAGGAGGGTCAGTAGACGACGAACTGGCGGCTCTGGGAGGTGTTCCCTTGTTCGTCTGTGCTAGTCCGATTGTTAACGCGTTGGCAGGAAAGGAACACTACGACTTTACACGTTTCCTGCATCAGTGAACAAACGGGGCGCTCCGTGACAAAAGAAATCTGATTGGTCCTTGCGAGACGCGAGGTTTTCGTGAAAATACGTTGCAAGACGTGCTTTCAATGATAGCCCACAGCGCACGCGCATCAGCTTCGGGAGGTTTTCTATAGCCGCGTCCTTTCGTTAAATGTTATCGTCGGACCTTTTCAGTTCCAACTCACCCTGCTTTACTTGCATATAGCATACGTCAGTGTTTTTTGTAGTGCATAAATCCCATAACATTGTACGCGGGAGGTCGCGCGTGCTTACAATGTGCTATTCTGTAACTGAGCAATATGAAACTGGCGATACCTTAAGGCAGGGCGCTTTATCCTTTGTCAAGAAAGCGCTGCTATGAATCGTGCGAGTGACGTTTCAGTAATTCGAGGAGCGAACGCTCTTACCGCCGTCCTTCACCTGTGTGTTGCTTTCATAATCAGCGCTGCGCCGCTTCGTTTTGTGCGTTTGTTGATAGGTGACAGCACACTGCAATCCATTTTCTTGTTGAAAGTTTTGAGCGCAAGTTGTTCTCCGAGCCCAGACGTTTATCTAATTGTAAACATGGTGACGTGGAGTGGTCGAAGTATTTTGGCAGGAAAAATGCTTCAAATGGCGTTCAGCAGTGACGTTCAAAGAAACCATCTCGACGACGAGGAGTTTTCACTGGACTAGAAGGCTGTGAAGGCAACGAAAGTTACAGCGACGATGAACGATTAGCTGCTAACTCACGAGGAGCGAGTTGCACTTCACGTCCTCTCGTGCGTTAATGTTTTTTCACGCTCGTAAGTCACTTTCATTGTATTTAATATATATTAACCTTGAGCGAGATAAAAATATAAGCATAGCTTTCTTGTGCATTGCATGTAGCGCAATTTACGGGAGATATTATGGAGCGCCGCATGCAGCCAATACGCTCAAACTCGACCAGCGGAAACGAAATGGTTAGGGCGATGAAACTTCACCTGTACTCCACTGGTACCTTCTGTACGGCATTGTTGTCCGACGAATTTTCGCAACAGACGTTGCGAAGAGCACACGTTTACATTTTTTCCGACATCCATGTTTCGATCGTGTTGATGGAACCTGCAACGTCCCTGAGAAGTGAATAGGACACGGCTACAGTATGAGTATGTCTGTGAAACAAGCGCTACTGAATGGTATGTTAAATGCTTGTGTTCCGTTGAAGGATTAAGCCCGCGTTCCTGACTGCGCTAGTGCTGACGACGGCGTAATATGTTTCGAAACAATCACCACGTTAACCCTTTCAGACGCGACCTATGAAGAACTGTCTATAAATGCGTCAGATCGATAGAATGGTATTTCAAGGCACTCGATATTATATTGCAAGAAAAAATATTGTTGTAATACGTTAACTTACGTGTGTTATAGTGATCATTCCTAATCACGTTGTAAATAAATATATATTGATCCTGAAGCCATTCATGCTCTGTTTTTGCATATATACAATGAAACCTCAGGCTAAAAATATAGTGCAAACTCGTTTTACGTTATGTCCATGTTGAGCAAAGAAAAGTTATACTTTTGAATTCGGTCGCGGGAAGCGGCCCGCCGAACAACACGTCGAATGCGGTAGTGCCTTCAGCAAAGTGATCATGTGCAACAGTACACTGCAAAATGAAGTTAAATGAATACAAGTTTATTATGCAGGAGGTTCAATTCATCCAAAACTCAATGCATCTTGCTCATTCTTAGCCCCAAGTCGTCACAAATAGCAAAAACAAATAGTGTACACAATTGTGTAGACAGCGTCTCATAGGGTTAAACATGCGATCCCACGCAGCAGCGATGGCGCTTTCGCTAGCGGCCTACTACAATGGCAAATCTGTCAGGCAGGCTCCATACATACCATGGAGTGCCGTTCAGTTCACACGTAAGTTCTAGTTCATGCAGTTTTCTGTAGCGCGCGCAGGATTTCGAAAATCATCGTTGATGCGTGGAAACGGAGCTGAAATATAACCTCTCATAGCGTGATAAATAATGAGGTAGCGAGCATTTCGCACTTTGGTTTGGGCAAGTATTTAGGCCTGATATCCACTTCAGTGCACTTCATGACCTCATGCGATAAAAGTTGCACGGGCCGTACGTCCGCACGTCTTATCTGTTCCTATGCTAACAAACGGGTTTACCCTCCTCCGAGCACCACCTTGAATCGCACAGCGCGCCACCTATAGTTCGTGGGCAATGCGAATAAAGACAGGGTGCATGAGAAAATGTATCGACTTTGCACTCGGCTTGTAAGATCGTCTTGCCGCGCGCGACTGCAAGATTTGGCTGAGCTGTTCACAGCTGTGTCGTCTGCTATCCGCAGGCTATGTTTTC
The DNA here is from genome assembly GCF_013339695.2 of Rhipicephalus sanguineus. NCBI lineage: Eukaryota > Metazoa > Arthropoda > Arachnida > Ixodida > Ixodidae > Rhipicephalus > Rhipicephalus sanguineus. Next base: position 77,437,318 of record NC_051182.1, on the reverse strand, counting down.
TCACCAAGCACGAGGGGTGGAGATTCTGGACAAGTATGCTAAAGACAGCTCACAAAGAAGCGCTCATCTTATTGCTTCGCTGTGCGTCCGCTGATTTGCATATCAATTCTGTTGCACGAACGGAATCACCGCGCGCAATTGTTGTCAAAGCTGCGCCGCTTGAAACACCACCTGTTTTAATTTCTTCGAAAGGTTTTCTTATATACTGGCTCGTATTCATTACAGTGCATGATCACACGTTGATATGATGAAAGTATCAAGGTGCCATGCATGAAGACCCGTCAGAGAGTGCATATAATTATGATCGCCTTTGGAACACTTAATATATAATCTCCCATTTGTACTGTCGACAGAGCTTAATGATAGTTCACAGCGTTGTCTTTATTTTCCTTGGTCTTTATTTATTATTCCATATTGACAAAGTGCTTGCGTAAGCGAATGCTACAGGGATGTCTTATAACTATCCAACCGGGAATAAAGGTCGATCAAGCACCCGTAGAATTATAACTTCCCGTGTTACAAATCAGAGACTCGAAGTATTTGTCGTTACCTTGCGGATTTCCTACACCGGAAGTCCCGTGGTCACTGTATCAACCGTACAGCTACAGTTCTTAAAAAGTGAAGAATACCACGGACAAAGCCGGCTGGTGGCGCGACGGTCATTTGGCATCAATTTATGAACAGGATAGAAGAGCATGAAGTATGCATTTCGGGTTGGTACGAGCCATCCAAGAATAATTACACTGCAGAATATATATTTTGTAAAAATAGGCGCGCGGCTTGTAAAGGAGATTAATAACTTATTCCAATACAAACTATTAGAAGCCACGGGGCGATCCAGCACAATGATATATTAAACACGAATGTGCGGGATATTCAAAAGGATGATAGAAATACCGCTCCCTCAAACTACAGTTTTCATTAAAACAGCTTTTTCTTTTATAGCAAAGGAATATAATGATTAGCCAGCTCTAAGGCATTTGTCTGTTGTTTTGGGTACTGGCGGCCGCATAATTACAAAGCAGGTACTAGAAAGCTTTTGTCAGAATTGATCATATGCATGCTGCCACTGAATTGATCATGGGCAAGACTGCTCATTGTCATCAGCAATCCTACTTATATCATCCTCTTTTATGTTTCTCTTTGGTTGTCATCACTCGAAATGCTGAGAGAGCTTAAATATAACTGTACTGCCTACGCCATAAATGCGGAAGCCAATACTTGTCATTCGGCTCCATTGTCTTGCTGTTATTTGCGGGCTCTGTTAACTTGCTCTAGATCCCGGTGGAATGAGCGGATGAATAGTTCCAACTTCCTGAAGCAATGAAGAGCTCTACAAAACACATACTCCCGTGGCCATCCGACAGTGCTCATCGAACCATTCTCAGTGTCATGATCACCCCACTGATGATTGCCAATATTCGACAGTACAGTTTACTCGTGCGCAAGGGCGAAAGCTGCTTTAACAAAGTGGACGAAATTTCGGCCACGTGGTTTTAGCCATGCACACTGGTTTTACGATGAAAATATCGTTCGCATGCCCGCTGCCGTAATCCTCCAATGTACAGCAAGATATTGCGAGATTCGAACTACTATTTCGCGGATGCCATTCGTACAATATACCTATCATAATTCAACTACTCCGCCGAGGGCACAGCATAGAGTTTCCTAAAATTAACTAGAGGGGAATCTGGCGCTGCGATCGTTCAGCTACCATGGGAATGATGGGCAGTACACAAATTTGCCTAGTCTTCGTGCTTGCGGCCTCAAACGTACTTGTGGCTTTGTTTATTGCTGTGTTTGGTTTTCTTTCGGATAAAAGAATGGATCGTTGTGAACTTCGTGACCAGATTTGAATTGGTGAGCCTAAAAAAGTTAAAGTGGTGAAGTGGAACTGCTGACTTTTGCTGCACTTCGTTTTGCGACAAAGCGGATGCAGGCGACGCGGAGCCAAACGGAGCCGAAAGAACGAAGTTTAGACAAATTTGTGTACTACCCATCATTCCCATGCTGGCTGAAGCTTCATGCGTTGTAGCTCCCATAGACACTAGTGCCAGAGTTCCCTCTAGTAAGTATTGTAGGAAACGCTATGGGGTACAGTATTAGCGCACCTAAAAAAAACGTAAGATGTGTGAATTGAGGAGCTACCAGGAGTGCTGGTCCGCAAATTGCAGGCCCTTCGGCTGCGACTCTGTAACTCATCGGGCTGAACTTGAAATGATCTAAATTACATCTGACGTCCGTCAGGTGTTCGTACGAGGAAGTGGTAGAATGTGCCTATATAACCACAGCTGTGATTTTTATTAGTACTAACTTTTTTTTTCTTTGATTTGGGAATATTTACCAAATAACCGGCAAATTCCCCTGAGAAAAACCAGGTTTTCCTCGGGGGAATCTCCGAAGGTTTCTCAGGGGTTTTTCTCAGAACTACTAGCGGAAGTGTTTGTCCGGAAACCGCCTGGCGTATCGAAACTGAATTTTATGGTGAAGCACAAACATCAAAAAGGAGGTTCCGTTGCAAAACCATGTTGTCTTTTTCGGTACTTCCTCTATACAGTCAACATTCCAGCTTCCAGCATTCAAGGCGCAGATTTAAGAGTGGTAAAAAGGAAGGCGCGTGGAAGATAGAAATAAAATCGCAAGCGCACAAATAATTTCGCAAAGTTATCATCGCAGCTTCCTGACGTCTTTGCCAAGAATGGAGGGTTTCTATCCCCAATTTGGTCAACTCATTATTATGAAGGTGTTCCCGTAAATCACTGCTAATTTTCATTTGTGTAAATGACAGCCACATATATATCATTTGAACATATTTAAATACGGTTGCTTTTTTTTAATATCCTCACCAACTCTCCTATAACCATCCTTTTCTCTCGCTATTAAAGAAGTTACCCAAATATTGTTTCGGTATCTTCAGAAAATGAACCTGAAGCAAAAGCTCCGCAAGGCATCAGTTGTGAAAGCTTCCTTCTCTTGAGACACAGTTTCAAGTCTATTGTTCTCTCACGTCTATATCTGTAATCGCTTCCCAGGCTACATACATCAAAACATTAAAGCCAAAGCCTCGGATGACACATCAAACGGGAAAATTGACCGGCCTCTCGTGCCGGCGGCGTCAACACGAGTGACACAAAAAAGCATTGTCACGTGATGACGTCACCTATCAGCAAAATGTGTGACGTCATCGTGACGTCTCTGTGACGTCACATCACGGGACTTTACATGATGAAGTCTTCACATGACATCATCGCTTTGTCAAAGGTGGGCCGATCACGGAGGCAGTGCAAAACCAGGTGAGGTGCCTCCGATCCTGGAGGCAGTGCAAAACCACGTTAGGTGCGAAAAGCTTTCGGTGGGTGGCGAGGCAGGATCAATTCATCGACTGAGAAGAAAAAGAAGGTGGATTTCGCCTTCGAGTCGTCTTAAGGGGAGTGCATAAGGGACCCTGTGAATCTGGCGCGCACGATGCCTCGTCTTAGCAGTGTCTATGAATTCATGGCCTTGATTATTTTTGCCGTCAGCTTCGCCAGCTTTTCCTTTCCATGAAGACATCTCATGAATTTTTTCTCACTTTTACCGGGCCTTCATCGGTTTCTTTGAAACGTAGAACTTTTTATTAAGCGGATTGCATCTGCTCTACACTTTGTTCAATTCCTCCAATATTTTTGTTTTTCTTGCGTCCTTAAGCGACATCAAAATAGAGCAACCACAGTGAATGTTAGGTCAACTACAAAATAATAAGTCTACATTATACGTGCGATTACATGGGCGCAGTTCACAAAAATTTCATTTGTATTTACTACTTTTCTTTTGACCAGACGGCTTCGCAGATGATATGTCTACTAAATATTGCTGAGAATTATTGCTGAAGTCCTACTGGTGACGGCATACCCAGTTGTTCAAATCGCTCAAGGTGTAATGCGAGGGCCTATGGGCCAGTTGCCTTATCGAAAGCTCACGAGGCACGTAATGTCACGGTTGAAAGGTTTCAATTCTTCCAGTGCATTGATCGAATTCGATACTGCCTGCCATACTCTTGGAGGTGTCAATGTAGAGGAACGTCCACGAAAGACGAAAGGGACCAAACTCCCTTTAACATGGATCATGCGTGTCACAGAAAGCTTTTGAGTCCGGCTCACTGCGGCGTACTGTTGCCGTTCGTTCAATTCGTTTTAACAGCGGAGCTCTTTATGTAAGCCGTTGGTTGTAATCCGTCAACCGAAAAGTATCATCATCATGAATCGGCACGCGCTATCTTCGTCCTCTTCTGCTTCGTTCACAGATCCGCCGCGGTGCTGTAGTGGTCACGGTGCTCGGCTGCTGACCCGAAGGTCGTGGGTTCGATATCAGCCGCGGTGGTAGCATTTCGATGGAGGTGAAATGCTAGAGACCCGTGTACTGTGCTGTGTCAGCGCACGTTAAAGAACGCCAGATGGCGGGAATTTCTGGAGCCCTCCGTTACGGCGTGCCTCATAATGATATCCTGGTTTTGGCTCTAAGACCCCAGATATTATTATTCACAGAACACGTGCGCCGAATTGTCCGGCGCATGATTCTGATAACTCTGATGGGTAAGAGAACAAGTACAGAGAGCGAGAAAAAAAGAGAGAAAGAGTCTGAAAAGGATAGAGAAAGAGGTAGAAAGAAAGCGAGAACTTTGTGGCGAAAAAAACTTTATGACGAGGTGGGATTCGAACCCGTGTACCCACGATCTGAAGGCGAGCATCGTAACTACTCGGTTACCGAGGTACGTTAGCAGAGAGTAACATAGCCTTGTATAGTGTAGCATACCAAGGAGGTGGGAAAGGGAAGTTAGGGTGAGAAGGAGAGATGTGAGGGTGAGGGTAGGGAAAGGGGCAGGGGAGAAAGTAAAGCATAGCGTATAAAGAAAGAGAGAAATAAAGAGAAAGAGGGGGAACAAAAACACAAAGAGAAAAAAAGACAGAAACCGAGAGAATCAAAAACAGATAGAATTATATAGGCACAAAAAGAATTTTCGGGTGTGCGTTCCCTGGATTCGTATATTAGGCTCATTATTGCTGTTACGTTGCAGGTATGCAGCTTTGCGTTGACTGTAATCATAGCTGCATTTCAATGCAAAACAATGTATTGTGCTTTTGCAGATAGCTCCGAATCATTTTTGAGCGTGTCTCCGACCTTTTCTAACAGAGCCTATATTCAGCCTTCAGTGTTATTTCTAAGAAGAAACACTCAATATAAAATAATACAGGTGAAGTAGAACGTTGAGCCCAACGTACGAAATTTTGCATTTAAAAATTAAAGAATGCAATTCTTTAGTCACTGTAATATGTAGCTATATATTAAAAACAGCAAAATACTCTCAATAACCATTAGAACTCATTGTTTTTTTGAACGCTTGCCGCGGCGTTAAGTTGAATATGTAGCGATGCTATTTAAACTGAAATAGAATTGACAGGTCATTTACGCAAGTGTAAGTTGATGCGTTGAAATGAAGTTAGCCTCTATGACTCAGTAACTGCATTGTTAGTGGTATCTATAGCTGTGACACCCGATAGTGTCCTCGACGGCTTGTGTGTCATCTACCCAGAAAACGCCATAAAGAAGACGAACCTAAAGAAAAACTGAAAAATTGCATTGTCAGATATTGCGAAATGGTGCGCATTTATATAGACAGCATATAAAGCCGATTATGGGACGACATGTCGGAGACGACGTGATGAAAAATGCATAACGTTGTAAAATATCAATCGAAAATATCTTCCAGCAAAACTCCGTTACTTCGCCTGTCTAAACTGACACAAGGATTGTTTCTTTTGTTGCTGAGGGAGGATTTAGACGTTCACCTAACTGCCTTGATGTAATGTGGCAGCGCTAAAGCCATACCGAAACAGTGAACCGATATCTCAGTCAAGATTTAAAATCAAATTTAAAAGGTAATCTTGTTTGTTTGTTTGTTCGTTTGTTAGTCTGCGTGCTCACAGAAAAAAAATCGGATCGCCTATATATAAGCACTTCGCAACACAGCCTCCAGCGACAATGAGCAAGCCTCACGTAAACATGTAGAAAAAAATGGTAAAAAGGTGCAAGGGTCAAATGCAAGTGCCCTGTTTCTTTCTTTGGGCACCTTCTCAGTTGGCGCGCTATCTTGAATTGTTTTGCGAGATAAAGGACGCGCGAACACTGACATGCGAGATACCTAAGTGCTTCCTTTGCCTACAAAGCAAAGCTAATACGCCAGAGACATAAATCCACAATAGGTTTCAAATAAAAGCTGACAAAATACGTAAAATGAAGTAGATCAGGGTTTCACATGCCGAAACCAATACATTATTGTGGAACCCCCTGGGACGAAACACTCCGGCCTAATTATGTGCACCTGGGTCCTTTATTGTACGCATAAATTCGTGTACACCTGCGTTCTTTAACAGGGGAACTGTTTAGGCTCGAGGTTAGGCTGCCCAGAGTGAACAAACAACTATCATCATCATGATCGGCCCCTACATTTTTGCGCGTTGCTCGGCCAGGGCGCGCTCTCTGCGTCCTCTTCTTCGCCTTCTTAAGACCTTGCTAAGTTTAGTTGCAATTTAAGACTTTTTTACAGTAGAACCCCGCTGTTACGTTCCTCACTGCTGCGTTTTCCCGGCTGTTACGTCGTTTTCCGCCGGTCCCGGCATAGCTCCCATAGAATACAATGTATTGGGAACCCCGCTGTTACGTCGTAACTGTCGGACCGTTCCCGTATGATACCTCGCGAAGTGCGCTCGGAGCCGACCGAGTGACTACCAAAGAGAGCGGCCATGGTGCATTTTCACGCAGCTTGGCCTCGTTTGACCGTAATATTAGCCGCATGAGAGGCGCAAGCAACAGAATCTTTCAACTGATGCAAACAAAAGCATGGCCTTCGAGATTCAAATTGCAAAGATGGCGTCTATGACGTAACTGCTCGCGAAAGCAAGGCCTTCGAGATTGGCATTTACTATTAACAAAAGCATAGCCTTTGAGATTTGCATTGCACAAACATGGCGTGTATGACGTAATTGCTTGCGAAAGCAAGGCCTTCGAGATTGGCATTCACTTCTGCCATCGCCATCGCGTTGGCGTAGACTCATCATCATCGTTATTTGTCGGAGAACGAGAGGAGTTCGAGCTGGTTGGAGCTCGCATGGTCGTGCGTGCGGTTCGCGGTCGGACTCGCCGCGCCCGTCGTGATTGCGTGTGCTTAGTTCTTTCATGCCTACAGCTGTTGGTGTTAAAAAAATCACATACGTTGATTACATTTCTGTGGATGAGGCCGTCCTAAGCTCCGCGTTTCTATCCATCGACTAGATCGCGGCTGAGCGCGCTGATTTTCGTGCTGCTCGTAAGAATTGAAATAAAATTCTGTACCACTAAATATTTTGGCGTTTTTCCTGTTTTTCGGCTCTTACGTTTCCCGTCTCTTACGTTTATTTCCTACGGTCCCTTCAAAAACGTATCAGCGGGGTTCTACTGTATTTAAGACCATGCGAATTGAACCATTGCCAGTTAAAACATTGCTAAATAATGCAGTACTAATTAGGATGTAGCTAATTCTGAACCAGCTAATAAGGCCTTGCTAATACCTTCTATTTAAGACCGAGCTAATTAAGTTCACACTAATTATTCATTCACTTCACGTAGCCACGACGACACTTCGCCAAGCAATATAGTTCTGCTCTCCCACAGCCAAGTCATTGGAATGCCTAGCCAAGCCTAGCAACCACTTAGCCGAGCTTGTAGTAGCCGACAGAAGCCACATCGGTCACAAGCTCCGCTCTTAGCCGAGCCTTGCACCACTAGTGCAAGCTGCCATCATTTTAACGCGATAGCGTTAGAGAGCTTGTTTCGCATAAATTCCGCCATCGGCGTCGGTGACGGCGTCATTCGTGAACAAAAAATCGTGCGTGACCAAAAAACCGAGAAAGATGCAAATAAAAAAAGTCACAGTTTCGCCGCAAGGGCGAAGCAATGAGTGCGATTGGCCGCGAGATCGAGCGGAGTCGCCGCCTGGCGGCTACTGGCTGAAGCGCGCCTAGTGTGGATTGCTCCCTGTGTCGTCTGCTAGCCACGTCGTGTTTGCCTGTGCGCGTACGTCCTGCACGTTCTCGAAGGGCGGTTTGTTCTGTTATGTTAGAGCGAGTTTGACTGCTTGTACGTATACATAACATGGTCTACAGTAGCAAATGGGCTTGCTCGGCTGCATGCGCATTGCAATAAGACCAGTGAGCGCGACTTTCGAGAGGGCTGTGTATTGGTGTCGTACCCTTCGTTCGCCAGAATGATTTCAGTGTTGGTGCCGCTTTCTAGTTCAAGCACATCCTAAAGTGCGCTTGGCATAGTCCCAAAAATGAGGAGCATGAAACAGTGTGTGAAGGCACCGTTTTAGCGACTCGTTGGTAAACAAAAACGAGGATCTAGGCCATGCACTTTCGCGTTGTTGTTAGGTGTATAACTGTGGCACTGTAGTTCACCGGTTATGCAGTAAGCTTTACTTGTGGTTAAGATGTCCTTTTATAGTACGGTCGTGATCCCGCTACAGCGAAATATTTCTATCAAGTGAAGTCTGACACTTCGGTACTGAAACTGTCCTCTAAAGAAACAGACAAGGGAATGACACGGCAGTGATAAAACGGAGTTTCCGCGCACAATTTTAACTTGGGACGAAATTTATGCGGAACCACCCATGTGCTTAGATTTAGATACGCTTTGAAGAACCCAAATGTTCAAAATCCATCCCGACGGTGTGCCTTACATTTCTGTCGTATAATTTCACGCAAAACCACATCCTTTTTTTACATGATGATCTTGAGCGTTTGTGTGGAGTTGTTATAAAACGGTGGAAGGCAGCGGACATTAGTTTGAAAAAAAAAGAAAAGGCACTTATTCCATAAAATAACCAGACCTTTGTTGCATCACTGTCATGCACGTAATCAATAGATGAATGCTCTGTTCGAAACTCTTACCTGTTTTTATTCTGTTACTGGAGAAAGAACAAGTGCGTACGCGTTGAACGTCTCCGTAACGCTAAAGCGCTGTCCATCGCGAAGCTTTCCTGACTAAACTTATCAACTGTCCTACATTTCATGGAGAACTGAACAACAGAAAAAACTGCGTATGCGTACTCGCGCGAACAGTGCTATTGAACTCATTGCACATGAATATGGGTTGGTATACAAATGAACAAGAAGTAAACACTTAACTAGTTCAGTCGTGCTACAGCAGTGGGTAGTACACAGAACAGAACACAAGCTAAACGTACAGAGAATTCAACCAAAAACATCATATAGTGCGTAAGCGTAGACTGTCATCCAGGGCGAGCATCCCTTTAATCAGCAGATTGCGCTTCTCTTACTAGTAATGGTAACGTTGGATAATTTTGGTAACGTTGGTAATGGTAACGTTGGGCAATCAACGCATTTTATTCGCCGACAATCGGCTCAAACCGCTCACAACGAGGCGCCGCTGTGTGCATTTGTATCGCGCCGCCGACGGCCTCTCCACACTAATGCGGGGACAGTGCTGCCACCTATAGGTCGATCTCGCGGCCAATAGCAAGAAACTAATGCTATACGAAGTGAGGCTCGCCAATGGATACTCTCAGTTTTTAACAGCGCTCATGTTGCAAAGGCGGACGAAGCAGTGAAGGAAACTAGCGTGCTTCAAGTGTCGAGCTGTGACACTTGATAGTTCGCGTTCATCTTCTGCGTCCCTGAGCTAGAGTGACTTTCCTAGGCTCCGTAACATGAGCGCGGACATCACCGGTGAAAGCTTGAAACATCCCTCTTCCCCTCACCACGAGAAAACCGCGCGAGCAGACAGCGGAAGGGCAAGGTTCTCGCTGCGCAAATATAAGAAGCAAGCGAGCTCGCCGACGACTTTTAAATGCGCCCGTCGCGCTCCTGCGCCATCTCGCTGGTAAGAAGAAAGCTTATAAGCGCGGCCGTCTCTGAGTCCGTCCAGCGGTAAAGGGGGTGTATTATAACGCCGTTAGCTAGTGGAGGATTGCGTTTCGTGGCGTAGGGGCTAGCGCCCTCGCTGCGGAGCTAGAGGTCCCTGGTCGATCCGCGTTCGGAAGCATTTTTCTGAATTATTTTTCTTTGGGGCTTTATATATATATATATATCTATATATATATATATATATACTACTTATACATACGGTGCATGACGGCGGCGACGGCAAAATTCAGCCGAGACTACACATATAATTGCTATCGCAATAAAAAATCCCACCATCTCCCGCTAAAGGAGACCATGAGGCTATGCGAAGAAGCATTTCGGCATGTAGAGCCCGCGTTTCAGAGGGGGAGTGGAGAAAAGAGGGAAAGGGGAGAGATGGCTTGCGCATACGCAGTAAGGGTGGTCACGCCGTACACCACCACCACCGGATTGAACTCCGCTGTTAGATGCTTCACATCTAATAAACATATTCGGTCCCATTGAGTATCGAACCCGGGCCGTTTCCGTAGCAAGCTGGTGTCCTTCCACAACGCCACAATGTTACTTGCAACTGCTTCGAAAAAAAAAACAACACTACATAAATGCCATGTAGTGCAACGAGTCTCCTTAACGCATTTTGTTCGGCAGGTGTCACGATGAAAATAAGCCCGTTCGGCAATTTGTTGGCGCACTGGCGAGGCCATAAAGCTACGGTTGTTGCGCGACGCCATGCTTCGAAAAAAGCGGGAAAGTGCACCCATCGCCACTAAAAACACACACAAACTTGCAAAGGGCTCCAAAAATGCACAACTATGTCCATCTAACATATCAAGCAAACAGCAACCTTCGCTACTGTGCTGCCATCTGTGAGGCATCGTGAGAAACTGTCTCGATTACAGCAGAGCCTATATGGTTCCGCCGTTCTAGCACAGTGATGCTAAAACTTAGCGCAAAAGTGCACAGCGGACAAAGAAAACGATGAGGTTAGCGCTTTCCTTGTCGTTTCTTTTGTCCGCTGTGCGCTTTTTGCGCTAAAGCTTTCGCATTACGGAATAAACTATCCCGCTCCCACACCTTGCACACCTGGTAGTGGAAAACCTGTTACATTATATAGATACACAGAGCGCGCCCGTGTGTGTGTGTGTGTGTGTGTTGTGGTGGTGTGTGGTGTGTGTGTTGTGTGTTGTGTGTTGGTGTGTGGTGTGTGTGTGTGGTGTGTGGGTGTGTGTGTGTTGTGTGGGGTGTGGGGTGTCTAACAACACAGTCATAAGTATGCACTTAGTGGTTCAAGTGTGCTCTAAAGGCCGGATTTCGCTATCGCGTTCAACTCTTAAAGGTGAAGCTTAAGGGTCCCCCAGTTTTTTTATATTTCGCTCTAACATTGCAATGCGGCGGCCATGACCCGAATCGAGCGCCGTCCTCCAGCTGAGCAGGCAAATTCTTGCTCCAAGCTACCACGACGGGGCGAGACCAAAGCTGAGAAGACGTTTATGGATCCGAATCAAACTAACGTGTACTCGCAGTTCGCTGTCGCATGATTTCGTTTTGTCGCCTGACACGTGTATGTGTTGCGAAAATGAAGATGAAGTTCGAAGTTTTTAAGTTTATTGTATTTATTTCTTATACAGAAAGAGGAGTAAAAAACGCCAGGCCTGCGCGGAAAGCGCAGCACAGTCACAGCGAAGCTCGAAGAGCGGCTTTTCTAGAACGCGATAAAGTCTCCTGTGGCTACTAATACAGGTATATTAGCAACGTACCCACTACGCCACAAAGCGTAATTTTTGGGAAGTTTGAAGCACCCAGCGCGACATTATTCGTTGTTCTGCGAAGAAGCGGGTACCATATGTAAGCGATTATGTGCAGTTGTTGATGCGGCGGTGATGACGATGAATAATTATGGTTGCGCCCTTGTAATGGGTTGGAAGCTTTAAACGATCCACTAGTTACGTAAGCATGTTGTTGTGACGCCCGGTCGTTATTTAACTGTCCCACCACGCTTTATAACACACTTTAACCGGAGAAACGTAGAGACAGCGAGAGAGCGAGAGAATTGACTTTATCAGACCCTGAGGAAATGGATCATGGGAGCCTTATGGGCTTCCTTGGCAACCAACAGAAGGCACTTGCGAGGAACCCACTACGCTATAAATCATTGTAATTTTTGAGAAGTAGGCAGTAGGCACTGTGCCATTTTTCGTCATTCTACAGACAGCCGTGGTACCTGCTAAACGAGTAAGGCATTATGCGTACTTCGTTGATGATGTGCGTGATGACGATGAAGAATTATGGCAGAGCTCTTTGTAATGGGTTGGAAGCATTCAAACAACCTACTCGTTGCGCGCAATTCGCATTGTACGACGCCTGTCACAATT